>NC_087156.1:9377500-9422500 GCF_035594125.1 Scylla paramamosain
AATCCCTCCTCAGGATCCCCCCAAGCGAAGGTGCCTCTGGCGTTTTGCCTCTGCTAGTTGGGGGGACCTGAGGAGATATTTTGCCGATTTTCCTTGGAATGACTACTGCTTCCATGTCAGAGACCTGTCTTTGTGTGCTGAGTGTACAACAGAAGTGATAGTGTCTGGCATGGAGGCATATATTCCTCACTCTTTTTCTCAACCTAAACCTTCTAAACCTTGGTTTAACATAGCTTGTTCTTGTGCTGTACATGATAGAGAGGTGGCCCTCCTTTATTTCAACTAGATGGCACCACTGCTATCACATTTATTTCTAAAGCTGAACTCTTCACTCGAACCTTTCCTAAAAACTCTACCTTGGACGATTCTGGGCTTGCTCCTACCTTTCCTCACCTGACTACTTCATGCTACCTATTAAAATTCTTCACAATGATGTTTTCCATACCCTCACTGGCCTAAATCCTCGGAAGGCTTATGGACCTGATGGGGTCCCTCCTATTGTTCTCCGAAACTGTGCCTCTGTGCTTGCACCTTGCCTAGTCAAACTCTTTCAGCACTGTCTGTCAACATCTACTTTTCCTTCTTGCTGGAAGTTTGCCTACATTCACCCTGTTCCTAAAAAGGGTGACCGTTCTAATCCCTCAAACTACCGTCTTATTGCTTTAATTTCCTGCCTATCTAAATAAAGTTTTTGAATCTATCCTCAACAGGAAGATTCTTAAACATCTATCACTTCACAACCTTCTATCTGATCACCAGTATGGGTTCCATCAAGGCCGCTCTACTGATCTTCTGGCTTTCCTTACTGAGTCTTGGTCATCCTCTTTTAGAGATTTTATAGATCCTTTTCTGGGACTGGCATCTCAGTGGGCTTTTTTTATTTATTGAATTTTTGTTGCCATTTGCCAGTGTCCCTCCTACACAAAAAAAAAAAAACCTTCCTGTGTGTTTGTATGTTGTGTGGTCAGTGTTCAAGTCACTTTGTATTCCTGATTTGTGTTAAATGTATTTTGTGTTGGCTGAGGCTGCTCAGCCATAGAGGACTTGAGTCATTAGCAGTGTAGTGAAATTTCCTTCCTCCTTAGGCCATAGTCAGGACTGCTGTCAAGGAGTCTGTAAACAATGCTACTCTGCTAGAGTGTTATAATACCTCGCCGGAAGTGGGTGGTCCATTATGAGGGTGATATTCCCCCAGGGTATTATACCTCAACCTCATTTGTGTGGTTGCTCGTTACAATTATTTCTTTCTAGGTGTGGTTGGCGATTCTCCCCCAGCTGGTGGAGTTTGTTATAGTTATTGTATTTCCCTTGTCTCTAGGTGGGTAAAACAGACTGACAACCTCAGGAGTGTGACCTGGCATTACAACTGTTGTTAAGGAGGATGCATTAGTCAAAAGTGGACCCATATTTAGCCCTGCAGCCAGTCACATAGGAGGTGACTAGGGGGAAACTGGCCCAGGTGTGGCAACTTTGTGAAGTGGCTGGAAACTGTGGTCATAAGAATACACACACACACACACACACACACACACACACACACACACACACACACACACACATATATATATATATATATATATATATATATATATATATATATATATATATATATATATATATATATATATATATATATATATATATATATATATATATATATATATATATATATATATATATATATATATATATATATATATATATATATATATATATATATATATATATATATTTATATACATACATATATATATATATATATATATATATATATATATATATATATATATATATATATATATATATATATATATATATATATATATATATATATATATATATATGTGTGTGTGTGTATACACACACACACACACATATATATATATATATATATATATATATATATATATATATATATATATATGTGTGTGTGTGTGTATATACACACACACACACACACACACACACACACACATATATATATATATATATATATATATATATATATATATATATATATATATATATATATATATATATATATATATATATATATATATATATATATATTCTTTTTTTATGTAGGAGAGACACTGGCCAAGGGCAACAAAAATCCAATAAAGAAAAAAAGCCCACTAAGATGCCAGTCCCAGAAAAGGGTCCAAAGCAGTAGTCAAAAATTGAAGGATAAGTGTCTTGAAATCTCTCTCTTGAAGGAATTAAAGTCATAGGAAGGTGAAAATACAGAAGCAGGCAGGGAGTTCCAGAGTTTACAAGAGAAAGGGATGAATGATTGAGAATAATGGTTAACTCTTGCATTAGAGAGGTGGACAGAATAGAGGTGAGAGAAAGAAGAAAGAAGGAAGACGTGTGCAGCGAGGCCATGGGAGGTTGGGTGGCATGCAATTAGCAAGATCAGAAGAGCAGTTAGCATGAAAATAGCAATAGAAGATAGCTAGAGATGCAACATTGTGGCAATGAGAGAGGGAGAGGCTGAAGACAGTCAGTTAGAGGAGAGGAGTTGATGAGATGAAAAGCTTTTGATTTCACACTGTCTAGAAGAGCAGTATGAGTGAAAACCCCCCAAAACATGTGAACCATACTCCATACATGGATGGATAAGGCCCTTGTATAGAGTTAGCAGCTGAGGGTTGAGAAAAACTGGCGGAGATGTCTCAGAACGCCTAACTTCATAGAAGCTGTTTTAGCTACAGATAAGATGTGAAGTTTCCAGTTCAGATTATAAGTAAAGGACAGACTGAGGATGTTCAGTGTGGAAGAGGGGGACAGTTGAGTGTCATTGAAGAAGAGGGGATAGTTGTCTGGAAGGTTATGTCAAGTTGATAGATGGAGGAATTGAGTTTTTGAGGCAGAGAACAATACCAAGTTAGCTCTGCCCCAATCAGAAATTTTAGAAAGATCAGAAGTCAGGCATTCTGTGGCTTTCCTGTGTGAAATATTTACTTCCTTAAAGGTTGGACGTCTATGAAAAGACGTGGAAAAGTACAGGGTGGTATCATCAGCGTAGAAGTAGATAGGACAAGAAGTTTGGTTTACAGGGTCATTGATGAATAGTAAGAAAAGAGTGGATGACAGGACAGAACCCTGAGGAACACTACTGTAAATAGATTTAGAAGAACAGGGACCATCTACCACAGCAGCAATAGAATGGTCAGAAAGGAAACTTGAGATGAAGTTACAGAGAGAAGGATGGAAGCCGTAGGAGGATAGTTTGGAAATCAAAGCTTTGTGCCAGACCCTATCAAAAGCTTTTGTTATATCCAAGGCAACAGCAAAAATTTCACCAAAATCTCTAAAAGAGGATGACCAAGACTTAGTAAGGAAAACCAGAGGATCACCAGTAGAGCGGCCATGACGGAACCCATAATGGTGATCAGATAGAAGATTGTGAAATGATAGATGTTTAAGAATCTTCCTGTTGAGGATAAATTAAAAAACTTTAGATAGGCAGGAAATTAAAGCAATAGGATGGTAGTTTGAGGGATTAGAATGGTCACCCTTTTTAGGAACAGGCTGAATGTAAGCAAACTTCCAGCAAGAAGGAAAGGTAGATGTTGACAGACAGAGCTGAAAGAGTTTAACTAGGCAAGGTGTAAGCACAGAGGCATAGTTTCGGAGAACAATAGGAAGGATCCCATCAGGTCCATAAGCCTTCTGAGGGTTTAGGCCAGCGAGGTCATGGAAAACATCATTGCAAAGAATTTTAATAAGTAGTATGAAGCAGTCAGAGGGTGGAGCAGAATGAGGAACAAGCCCTGAATTGTCCAAGGTAGAGTTTTTAGCAATCGTCCAAGGTTGAGTTTTTAGCAAAGATTTGAGTGAAGAGTTCAGCTTTAAAGATAGATGTGATAGCAGTGGTGCCATCTGGTTGAAATAAAGGAGGGAAAGAAGAAGAAGCAAAGTTATTGGAGATATTTTTTGGCTAGATGCTAGAAGTCATGAGGGGAGTTAGATCTTGAAAGATTTTGACACTTTCTGTTAATGAAGGAGTTTTTGGCTTGTTGGAAAACAGACTTGGCATGGTTCCAGGCAGAAATATAATGTGCATGAGATTCTGGTGATGGAAGGCTTAAGTACCTTTTGTGGGCCACCTCTCTATCATGTATAGAATAAGAACAAGCTGTATTAAACCAAGGTTTGGAAGGTTTAGGTCGAGAAAAAGAGTAAGGAATGTATGCCTCCATGCCAAACACTACCATCTCTGTTATGCACTTGGCACACAAAGATGGGTCTATGGCATGGAAGCAGTAGTCATTCCAAGGAATATCAACATAATATAATATAATATATATATATATATATATATATATATATATATATATATATATATATATATATATATATATATATATATATATATATATAGTGGAACCTTGGTTCTAGAACTTGATTCGTTCCTGAATATCATTTGAAATCTAAAACGTTCGAAAACCAAAACTATTTTTTTCATAGGAATCAATATAAAATGGATTAATCTGTTCCCCGTCTTTTTTTTTTTTTTAATATAATTTGAAATCTAAAATGTTCGAAAACGAAAACTATTTTTCTCATAGGAATCAATGTAAAATGGATTAATCAGTTCTCCGTCTTTGTGCCTTAGGACGGATGCTCCCACAGCCAAGATGGGTGTTTCACAACATCTCCAAATTACTTATCCAGAAAGGTTGTATTGAATGAACTTAGAGACACAGAACTCATCAGAAGATAACTCCTGAGTGCCAAAAACTGTTTACATTGAGGCTTTTCAACAGGATCACATTTATCTCATTTCAAAGATTGAATTACTATCTTACACTCAGTGTCTCTCCTCTAAATATATAAAAATGAAGTAAATATTTATAAAAACTATAAATTACCATATTTGATGTCTTAAAAGACACATAGGCTTTATGAGATGCACCTCAGTTTGGGCAGGCATTGAGAGGGGAAAAAAAAAAAAAGATAAATAAGTGGGTTTAAGTCCTGAATATGAAGTGAAGGGTTTCATCTGATATTTGAAGCCCTCTCATATGTACTATTCAGATCCTTATTAGATCCCAATATTGTACATTTAAAAACTTTACTATCTGCTAGGACCTACCTACACTAGTCCTTAGACCAATCCTGCTGTGAGATGTAAACAAATATGGAGTAGGCAGTGACATCATCAGAGCCAAGAGGGGAAATAAAGTTTGTACATAATATTTTTTACCATCATTCTACAGGTAATCCTAGTTGTATTATTTTAGTGTATTTTCAAGGCAAAAGGATGTGTGAAAATAGATTTACCTTATTCTCTAAAATGTATTTTTATCTCAAACATTCGGCACAAACCACCACCACGAGCCGCCCCACTTCATGACACTTTCTTAATTTATAAATTCTCTTTTGTTAGGCAGTAAGCTAGCTTCAAGTTTTGTTGAACATGTATGCAAGGTAAGAATGTTAAAAGATAGGAGCAATTCCATTTGTATGAAGGTGTGTCTTATCTCAAGGAATAATGGCATCATACTAAGAAACACGGTGAATCTTGCGCATGTTGCCAGGTTTGGTATGTAACTGACAATGATTTTGTTTTGGTACATGCAATGGAAGCATCATCACTTAATTTCTTCCCGACTGGTGTTATTTTATGTAAATTACTGGTAAGTACGTCCTGTTATACATTGTTACCTTGCAAAAAAAATTGTTTTTGTGGTGTAGAAGTGATGATTACTTTGATCATGTGCGAAGATGTTTGGGGTTTAATTTAAGGGCCACTGTTGCCACAGACTTATCACTAGCCACTGCCCCAAAGCTAAACTTTGGCCTTATAAGATGTACGCTAATTTTCTGAGACTTTTTTTTTAAAGGCGTCTTATAAGACATCAAATACGGTAGTAATAAACAGCAGCTTATGCTTTGTCTTTTAACATTTGAAAACAAGTAACCTTGTTCTAGAACTGAATTATAGTATGGCAACTGAAGCAATTATGAGTTCAAAATTTTGTTCGAAAATCAATTTGTTCGAAAAGAGAGGAGTTTGCTAACCAAGGTTCCACTATAGTTTAAATCATTAAATATTTTACTCTCAATATAACACTTTAATAATTTTTGTATTGCTGTCCACAGCTATGTTTGTCAGGGCCCAAAATCCTGGATTGTTTAAAGGTTGTTCATATGAAAATAACAATTTTTATATTTGCATGTATTAATTATTTGTGTTAGAGGCTAACTGACATCATTGTCCACAGAGAGAAGGATGTAAAATTTTCTTTGCCAATTAGTTATTATTATTTTTTGAAGGGTGAGAAACAAAATTTACAAAGTAAACAGATTAGGAAAATTGTTCTTTGATAAGGTAGAAGTCGATTGTGTGTGATACACACACAATTGAATGTAACACCTACACAATTAGGATGTTTTTTGTTTAATAAAAAATTAAGGTAAACCTCCTGAGGCAGCAGTTAATTGTTATAACACATTAATTTAAATGTTATAATCATGAACTGATTAGTTATCATTGTTCTTGGTATAGGAGGTCCCAACAACCCTAAGCTAACAGTATTAATTTTTAGAAAATCATTGTGAGCCAGGAGAGAGAGAAATTACTTGAAAACTATTTGTTATTTAGAAGCTAACATCAGTGAAACTCAATCTGGTTGTCATGGAGTTTTCTGTTGCCTTAGAGACTTCTGGCTTAAATGCTACCATATAAAGCAAGGTCAGAATTATTTGGCTGAAACCTTGGCTAATGGCAGCTAATCTAGTACTTTTGTATCTATTAACAATGGCTAAATCAAAACTAAATTGACCAATAAACTAAATCAAAGCAAAAGAAATTCAATACCAACTTTAAATAAATACCACAATATTCAATTAAACCTTTTAATTAAAGAAAAAATATCAATCAACTTTTAACCTCAACCCCTCCCCAACCAAGTGACAATAGGTGAAAGGGATGAAGGTGGTGTTCTGCATTTTTACTCAGTGGTATAATGGAATTATGTGCACTAAAATTCATATCTATCAAAGTTACTGCATAACTTTTACATTGCTAGACATGCATAGCGAATGTTTTTGTGTGTGTATATGTGTGTATTTACCTAGTTGTTTTACAGGAAAAGAGCTATGCTTGTGCTGTCCTGTCTTCATATCTATAAGCATCCAGCTTAACTTTAAATTCATGAATGTTTTTTGCTTGTACCACTGTTTCATCTAAGTTGTTTCATATTTCTATGCTTCTATTTGGGAAACCATATTTCTTGACATCTCTTCTACTTGCTGTTTTCCTCAATTTCACTCCATGTCCTCTTGTATCTCTTGAGTCCCACACAAATAAGTCTTCTTTGTCAACTTGATCCTTACCCTTTAAAACTCTGTATATAGCAATCAGGTCCCCTCTTTCTCTTCTCTCTTGTAATGATAGAAGGTTCAATCTCCTTAATTTTTCTTCATAGGTTAAATCTCTCAAACTTGGTACCAATTTGGTTGCAGCTCTTTGGATCCTTTTTATTTTCCTTATTTCCTTTTTATTATGGGGTGACCAAACAATTGTGGCATATTCCAGTTTTGGTTTTGGTCAAATCACATATTACATCAACTTTTTCATCATCTCTTCATTCATGTAAGCAAATGCCCCTTTCATCTTTCTTAGTAACTCATATGTTTCCCCAACTATTTTGTTTACATGATTTTCTGGTGATAAATTATCACTTATTGTATTGTAGTGTGTGTGTGTGTGTGTGTGTGTGTGTGTGTGTGTGTGTGTGTGTGTGTGTGTGTGTGTGTGTGTGTGTGTGTGTGTGTGTGTGTGTGTGTGTGTGTGTGCGTGCATGTGTGCGTGCGCCAATCTAGTGATGTAAAAGTGATCATATATCTTGTCAGAGAGAGAGAGAGAGAGAGAGAGAGAGAGAGAGAGAGAGAGAGAGAGAGAGAGAGAGAGAGAGAGAGAGAGAGAGAGAGAGAGAGAGAGAGAGAGAGAGAGAGAGAGAGAGAGAGAGAGAGAGAGAGAGAGAATTATGGGTGTAATATTGATGTGTGGTTTGTGATATAATGTTGATATGTGGTTTGTGATATATATATATATATATATATATATATATATATATATATATATATATATATATATATATATATATATATATATATATATATATATATATATATATATATATACATGGTTTTATTGCTGTTTCAATCAATACACCATATGTAATTGTAGTCCCTTGCAGGGTCTACATCTCACTGTTTGGAGCATTTCTAGTTCCATTTTACCCTGTTGGAAATTAACAATAAGTTTACTTTATGGAGGCATCCAGGGGGGGGTGAAGCTGCCCCCGTCTCCCCTCCCCCCCTCCAGTTAGGCTACAAAATAATAGATTAGGTTAATTTATCTTATGGGTTGATCCAGGGGAGCCAAAACCTCCTTAGTTAGAGGGTTACAGAAAAGTTTGATAGGTTACTTGGTAATTGTCTAGAGTCCTTACCGGGCCTTATTACTGGTCTATTCACTTCAATTCTTTTACACATACCTTCACATGCACCTAAAACATCATTTTAAAGTGGGGGACAAATGCCCCCTTCCCTCTAGTCCAGCAAAATTGGGGACATGTGGGAATGCGGGGTTTTTGGGTGGGGGAGACATAAATCAGCGAGCGATTTTCGGCCTTTCCACTGCCCCTGTAGGTTAGGTTAGGTTAGGTTAGGTTAGGTTAGGTTAGGTTAGGTTATGTTTGTTAGGTTAGGAGCTTCAGGTCCAGTGCAGCATCACTCGCTCACAAACACCTCATCCAAAACCAATAGATGATTGATTCTATGTTTACTTTTTTAAAAACACCATTCAACACCAAGTATGGATCTTTCTATATAGTTAAAACGTATCCAATACCGTAACCTAACCTAACCTAACCTAACCTAACCTACAGGGGCAGTGGAAAGGCCGAAAATCGCTCGCTGATTTATGTCTCCCCCACCCAAAAACCCCGCCTTCCCACATGTCCCCAATTTTGCTGGACTAGAGGGAAGGGGGCATTTGTCCCCCACTTTAAAATGATGTTTTAGGTGCATGTGAAGGTATGTGTAAAAGAATTGAAGTGAATAGACCAGTAATAAGGCCCGGTAAGGACTCTAGACAATTACCGGTTACTTTACCTAATGCACACAATTTACCTAAAGCACACAGACAGACAGAGCCACTGCCTTCTTTACCCCAAAACACACACACACACACACACACACACACACACACAGCACATCTAGCCATGTAAAAGTGATCATATATCTTGTCTGGAGAGAGAGAGAGAGAGAGAGAGAGAGAGAGAGAGAGAGAGAGAGAGAGAGAGAGAGAGAGAGAGAGAGAGAGAGAGAGAGAGAGAGAGAGAGAGAGAGAGAGAGAGAGAGAGAGAGAGAGAGACTGTGCACATTTAGCGACATAATTGTGATCATATATCTTATCTAGAGATAAGATATATGATCACAATTATCTTCGCTTGACCCAGTAACACCGCAAGCCACTAAAAAGAAGAAAAAAAAACACACACACAACTGGCAACTCAGACCTGCTGGACACGGCCCAGCCAGCCAGGGACAATACCTCTACACTAGTGTTCATTAGAACTCTTCCTGGTCCTTATGAGCTGGCTGCTGAACTTTCCAGGCACCTCCTAGCAGGCACCAACCTTAAATCACATCAGTACGCAGAGGCAGCCGTTGCCCGTGTCATCGTCTTGTTCACCGAAAAATCCAGGTTAAATAAGCCTCCACGGTATAAACACCTTTAAACATCGCCCCTCCTTGGATATTATATCATCTTACCATAACGCGCACTGTGTTACTGTGCATTCACGAATCCACAAATATTCTCTTTTCAATAATAGCAGTAACTAGCCCCGTATTCAACTACAGTAATATAAAAATAAGTATAAACATGTAAAACTAAATGACAAACCGACTAACGGAAACTGATTTTGATCTTGATCTTACAGGTCTTGATCTTGATCTTACAGGAGGCTCAGGATTACTCCTAAGCCATGCCCTTATATCGGCACTCCTGTAGGGGGGGGGGGGGAAGAACGACAAACAGAAAACGGCATACAGAGTCATACAGTATCTATCACACCACTAGTTCCTACATCTAGCACGTCACATATTTTATTTTTTTTTTTCCAGGAATCCTTTCACAGCCTCAATCATCCTTTCATTCGTCTCCCCACACAGTCCCAGTAGCAATATCATCCATTCCCTTCCTATCTTCTCCACTCTAGCATGCCCTAATTCCCTAAGCACCACTTGCATCATCTCATTCCAGTCTCTGGAATACTTCACACACTCCAGCACTTTGTGCTCCACCGTCTCATCGTCTCCCATATCACACATCTGGCACACTTTGCTGTGGGACTCGTATCATCTGTAACTCCTTGCGTTCACATCCATACATTGTGCCCTCGCTCGGAAATTATCACAGCCCAGGCTTCCCTCATACCACTTTCCATACATTGGGGCCCTTTTCTCTATATACCACTCCAAAGTACTCTTATGTTCCATCTTATTCCTCCATTCACTCAGTCCCACATGCTTCACCACCCTGTCTATCTTATTTTTCCACTTTCTTACATCCCATTATAAACCCTCCTCATTTCTGACAATCATACTCCAGTTACTCTCAACATGCCTTCCTTCAACTCAATGAAAAGCCCAACTACTTTCCCAACCACTCTTTACTATCATCTTAACACACTTCTTCACCCACCTGCTGCTCCTGACATTCCACAAAAACACCTTTCTCACTACTCTCGCATCATCCATTCACTCTAATCTAGCTTTGTACCTCAAGGTTGCTTTGCATGTTTCTCTCTAAAAGTACTCCAACCCATGTTCCCTCTCAAGGCCTCTATTGCTGCTTACCTTGGTGCATTAAATACCTTCCTTGCCGCTCTATTCTGTCTTACTTCTAACTTTTCTAATTCATTTTCATTCCACACAATCATATCCATACCATACATAATGCTCGGAACAGCCACGCTCTTCCAAACTTCTCGCAGCACGTCATATTTACTTGTTCTCATCCTTGTTGCACTTTCTAGACAACCCACCCACTGGTTCACCAAGCTTATCTTTTCATTCTTTGCCTTCACACAGCCATTCGGACTCACCCACAATCGTAGGTAGTTGTATTCATCTGTCTGTTGCATTACATTTCCTTCCAGTCTCCAAACTGAATTTCTCTCATCCTCTGATCATAACCTTGCTTTTCTTTCTGCTAAATCTCACACCAAAGTCCCTTCCATGCCCATCAAGCAAATTTTACGGCTCATCTGCCGATTCACTCATAACCACATCATCTGCATAAAAAAGCACACATATCTTATCATTCCCCACACTCACTCCCCACATTCATTCTTCTCATTCTGGCTGCTAACTCCTCTGTATACAAGCTAAAAGGGGTTGGTGACAAAATACAGCCTTGCCTAACTCGTCTCTCACTCTTTATCCAGTCTGATTCTATATCTCCTAGTCTGTATCTAGCTCTTGTGTTCACATACATACTTCATACTATGTTATCTACCTTTGCACTCAACCCAATCTTTCCTAAGACTCTACCTAGCATTTCTCTATTCACTCCATCATATGCTTTCTCTGTGTCTAGAACTCCTAAGTACAGTTTACTAACATTCTTCTTCTTTCTCTCAATTATTTCTTTCACCACAAATATGTTATCTTCTGCTCTTCTGTCCACATGTAATCCATTCTGTTCTTCACCTAACACTCCAGCTCTCTCAATCCACTTACACAGTGTAGATGAAGACCACAACTAACCAAAAACTCCTTCATTAACAGAAAATGTCAAAACCTTTCAAGATCTAACTCCCCTGGCATCTAGCCAAAAATATCTCCAATAACTTTGCTTCTTCTTCTTTCCCTCCTCTACTTCAACCAGATGGCACCACTGCTATCACATCTATTTCTAAAGCTGAACTCTTTGCTCAAACCTTTGCTAAAAGCTCTACCTTGGACGATTCTGGGCTTGTTCCTCCCTCTCCTCCACCCTCTGACTACTTCATGTCACCTATTAAAATTCTTCGCAATGATGTTTTCCATGCCCTCACTGGCCTAAACCCTTGGAAGGCTTATGGACCTGATGGGATCCCTCCTATTGTTCTCCGAAACTGTGCCTCCGTGATTGCACCTTGCCTAGTCAAACTCTTTCAGCTCTGTCTGTCAACATCTACCTTTCCTTCTTGCTGGAAGTTTGCCTACATTCAAACTGTTCCTAAAAAAGGTGACCGTTCTAATCCCTCAAACTACCGTCCTATTGCTTTAATTTCCTGCCTATCTAAAGTTTTTCAGTCTATCCTCAACGGGAAGATTCTTAAACATCTATCACTTTACAACCTTCTATCTGATCGCCAGTATGGGTTCCGTCAAGGCCGCTCTACTGGTGATCTTCTGACTTTCCTTACTGAGTCTTGGTTATCCTCTTTTAGAGATTTTGGTGAAACTTTTGCTGTTGCCTTGGACATATCAAAAGCTTTTGATAGAGTCTGGCACAAAGCTTTGATTTCCAAACTACCCTCCTACGGTTTCTATCCTTCTCTCTGTAACTTCATCTCAAGTTTCCTTTCTGACCGTTCTATTGCTGCTGTGGTAGACGGTCACTGTTCTTCTCCTAAATCTATTAACAGTGGTGTTCCTCAGGATTCTGTCCTGTCACCAACTCTCTTCTTATTATTCATTAATGATCTTCTAAACCAAACTTCTTGTCCTATCCACTCCTACGCTGATGATACCACCCTGTACTTTTCCACGTCTTTTCATAGACGTCCAACCCTTCAGGAGGTAAACATAGCACGCAGGGAAACCACAGAACGCCTGACTTCTGATATTTCTAAAATTTCTGATTGGGGCAGAGCAAACTTGGTATTGTTCAATGCCTCAAAAACTCAATTTCTCCATCTATCAACTCGACACAACCTTCCAGACAACTATCCCCTCTTCTTCAATGACACTCAACTGTCCCACTCTTCTACACTGAACATCCTCGGTCTGTCCTTTACTTATAATCTGAACTGGAAACTTCACATCTCATCTCTAGCTAAAACAGCTTCTATGAAGTTAGGTGTTCTGAGATGTCTCCGCCAGTTTTTCTCACCCCCCCAGCTGCTAACTCTGTACAAGGGCCTTATCCGTCCATGTATGGAGTATGCTTCACATGTCTGGGGGGGTTCCACTCATACTGCTCTTCTAGACCGGGTGGAATCAAAAGCTTTTCGTCTCATCAACTCCTCTCCTCTGACTGACTGTCTTCAGCCTCTCTCTCACCGCCGCAATGTTGCATATCTAGCTGTCTTCTACCGCTATTTTCATGCTAACTGCTCTTCTGATCTTGCTAACTGCATGCCTCCCCTCCTTCCGCGGCCTCGCTGCACGAGACTTTCTTCTTTCTCTCACCCCTATTCTGTCCACCTCTCTAACGCAAGAGTTAACCAGTATTCTCAATCATTCATCCCTTTCTCTGGTAAACTCTGGAACTCCCTGCCTGCTTCTGTATTTCCACCTTCCTATGACTTGAATTCCTTCAAGAGGGAGGTTTCAAGACACTTATCCACCAATTTTTGACCACTGCCTTGACCCTTTTACGGGACTGGCATTTCAGTGGGCATTTTTTTTTATTGATTTTTGTTGCTGTTGGCCAGTGTCCTTCTTACATAAAAAAAAAAAAGGTGCATCGAAGCAACACTCTCCTTGTGGGTGCATCGAGGCAACACTCTCCTTATGGGTGCATCGACGCAAACCTTCTCTCCTAGTGGCTGCATCGAGGCAACACTCTCCTTGTGGCTGCATCGAGGCAACACTCTCCTTGAGGCTGCATTGAGGCAACACTCTCCTTGAGGCTGCATCGAGGCAACACTCTCCCTGAGGCTGCATCGAGGCAACACTCTCCTTGTGGCTGCATCGAGGCAACACTCTCCTTGTGGCTGGATCGAGGCAACACTCTCCTTGTGGCTGCATCGAGGCAACACTCTCCTTGTGGCTGCATCGAGGCAACACTCACCTTGTGGCTTCATCGAAGCAACACTCACCTTGTGGCTGCATCGAGGCAACACTCTCCTTGTGGCTGCATCGAGGCAACACTCTAATTGTAGCTGCATCGAGGCAACACTCTCCTTGTGGGTGCATCGAGGCAACACTCTCCTTGTGGGTGCATCGAGGCAACACTCTCCTTGTGGCTGCATCAAGGCAACACTCTCGTTGTGGCTGCATCGAGGCAACACTCTGCCTCGATGCACCCACAAGGAGAGTGTTGCCTCGATGTACCTGTTGCCTCGATGCAGCCACAAGGAAAGTGTTGCCTCGATGTAGCCACGACGAGAGTGTTGCCTCGATGCACATGCTGCCTCGATGCACCCACAAGGAGAGTGTTGTCTCGATGCACCCACAAGGAGAGTGTTGCCTCGATGCACCCACAAGGAGAGTGTTGCCTCGATGCACCCACAAGGAGAGTGTTGCCTCGATGCACCCACAAGGAGAGTGTTGCCTCGATGCACCCACAAGGAGAGTGTTGCCTCGATGCACCCACAAGGAGAGTGTTGCCTCGATGCACCCACAAGGAGAGTGTTGCCTCGATGTAGCCACAAAGAGAGTGTTGCCTCGATGCAGCCGAAAGGAGAGTGTTGCCTCGATGCACATGTTTCCTCGATGCAGCCACAAGGAGAGTGTTGCCTCGATGTAGCCACGACGAGAGTGTTGCCTCGATGCACATGTTGCCTCAATGCACCCACATGGAGTGTTGTCTCGATGCACCCACAAGGAGAGTGTTGTCCCGATGCACCCACAAGGAGAGTGTTGCCTCGATGCACGCACAAGGAGAGTGTTGCCTCGATGCACCCACAAGGAGAGTGTTGCCTCGATGCAGACTCTAGGAGAGAGGGTTTGCGTCGATGCACCCACAAGGAGAGTGTTGCATCGATGCATCCACAGGGAGAGTGTTGCCTCCATGCACCAACAAGGAGTGTGTTGCTTCGATGCACCCACGACGAGAGTGTTGCCTCGATGCACCCACAAGGAGAGTGTTGCCTCGATGCAGCCTCAAGGAGAGTGTTGCCTCGATGCAGCCTCAAGGAGAGTGTTGCCTCGATGCAGCCACAAGGAGAGTGTTGCCTCGATGCAGCCACTAGGAGAGGAGGTTTGCGTCGATGCACCCCATAAGGAGAGTGTTGTCTCGATGCACCCACAAGGAGAGTGTTGCCTCGATGCACCTGTTGCCTCGATGCAGCCACAAGGAAAGTGTTGCCTCGATGTAGCCACGACGAGAGTGTTGCCTCGATGCACATGTTGCCTCGATGCACCCACAAGGAGAGTGTTGCCTCGATGCAGCCACACGGAGAGTGTTGCCTGGATGCAGCCACAAAGAGAGTGTTGCCTTGATGCAGCCAAAAGGAGAATGTAGCCACAAGGAGAGTGTTGCCTCGATGCAGCCACAAGGAGAGTGTTGCCTCGATTCACCCACAAGGAGAGTGTTGCCTCGATGCAGCCACAAGGAGAGTGTTGCCTCGATGCAGCCACTAGGAGAGTGTTGCCTCGATGCAGCCACTAGGAGAGTGTTGCCTCGATGCAGCCACAAGGAGAGTGTTGCCTCGATGCAGCCACTAGGAGAGTGTTGCCTCGATGCAGCCACTAGGAGAGTGTTGCCTCGATGCAGCCACAAGGAGAGTGTTGCCTCGATGCAGCCACAAGGAGAGTGTTGCCTCGATGCAGCCACAAGGAGAGTGTTGCCTCGATGCAGCCACAAGGAGAGTTTTGCCTCGATGCAGCCACAAGGAGAGTGTTGCCTCGATGCAGCCACAGCGAGAGTGTTGCCTCGATGCAGCCACAAGGAGAGTGTTGCCTCGATGCAGCCACAGCGAGAGTGTTGCCTCGATGCAGCCTCAAGGAGAGTGTTGCCTCGATGCAGCCACAAGGAGAGTTTTGCCTCAATGCAGCCACAAAGAGAGTTTTGCCTCGATGCAGCCACAAGGAAAGTGTTGCCTCGATGCACATGTTGCCTCAATGCAGCCAGAAGGAGAGTGTTGCCTCGATGCAGCCACAAGGAGAGTTTTGCCTCAATGCAGCCGCAAGGAGAGTGTTGCCTCGATGCAGGCGCAAGAAGAGTGTTGCCTTGATGCAGCAGCAAGGAGAGTCTTGCCTCGATGCAGCCGCAAAGAGAGTGTTGCCTCGATGCAGCTGCAAGGAGAGTGTTGCCTCGATGCAGCCACAAACAGAGTGTTGCCTCGATGCAGCCACAAGGAGAATGTTGCCTCGATGCACCGACAAGGAGAGTGTTGCCTCGATGCAGCCACAAGGAGAGTGTTGCCTCGATGCAGCCACAAGGAGAGTGTTGCCTCGATGCAGCCACAAGGAGAGTGCTGCCTCGATGCAGCCACAAGGTGAGTGTTGCTTCGATGCAGCCACAAGGAGAGTGTTGCCTCGATGCACCCACAAGGAGAGTGTTGCCTCGATGTAGCCACAAGGAGAGTGTTGCCTCGATGCAGCCACAAGGAGAATGTTGCCTCGATGCAGCCACAAGGAGAGTGTTGCCTCGATGCAGCCACAAGGAGAGTGTTGCCTCGATGCAGCCACAAGGAGAGTGCTGCCTCGATGCAGCCACAAGGTGAGTGTTGCTTCGATGCAGCCACAAGGAGAGTGTTGCCTCGATGCACCCACAAGGAGAGTGTTGCCTCGATGTAGCCACAAGGAGAGTGTTGCCTCGATGCAGCCACAAGGAGAATGTTGCCTCGATGCAGCCACAAGGAGAGTGTTGCCTCGATGCAGCCACAAGGAGAGTGTTGCCTCGATTCAGCCAGAAGGAGAGTGTTGCCTCGATGCAGCCACAAGGAGAGTGTTGCCTCGATTCAGCCAGAAGGAGAGTGTTGCCTCGATGCAGCCACAAGGAGAGTGTTGCCTCGATGCAGCCACAAGGAGAGTGTTGCCTCGATGCAGCCACTAGGAGAGTGTTGCCTCGATGTAGCCACAAGGAGAGTGTTGCCTCGATGCAGCCACTAGGAGAGTGTTACCTCGATGCAGCCACAAGGAGAGTGTTGCCTCGATGCAGCCACTAGGAGAGTGTTGCCTCGATGCAGCCACTAGGAGAGTATATCCTTGATGACCAACATATCCCGCCTTTAGGTAATTTCCTCAAATTTTCCTTGAAAACCTGCACATGAATATCAAGATAGGAATACTCGTATCACGATACTTCACCTCAGGAATGAAGCTGGCCATGCCAATTTTCGACGTATTTGGCGAGGAGTTAAGCATTTTGTTAAAGTCTTGTTGGATGTCTTATATAAGTTTTTAAATAATTATTAACAAAACGCACCTACGAAACTTGTTACCGAGCCACTGATATTACGTAACTGATATTACTTAAAGGTGAAGAGAAAAAATTACATTTCTGCAAAACACCTGACAACTGTTAATGAAAGAAAACTAATGATTTTCCAAGTATTCCAAGTATAAACCACCCAGCGTTCATTGTACAAGTGCAATCACAGTCCAAGCACATAACAGTTACTTATCTGATGTTATGTGCTTGACTAGAAATAGCCACCCGAGTCTCACTTCACTGTTATTTATATAAGTAACAATATAATCATGAAGGAACCATTTAACTTCTAACACGGCATGAGCCACCCACGACCTCACTTCGCCTCGTGCCTCGCCTCGTGCCTTCCATTAACCAGCACACTCCTCCCTCCCTCTCCTCCCTCCTCCCGCTCCTCACTCCTCCGTTCCTCTCCCGTTCCTCTCGCCTGCCTCCCTCACCCGCTCCTCACGCCTCCCTCCCTCATTCTCGAGCTCTCCTCCTACGTGGACCGTCTTTCTTTTCCTCCACGTCAATCAAATTCCCTCCATCAATCCTAACCTCCATTTCAGCCCACTTTACTTCCATCCCTCCCAATCAGCCCTCACTTTCGTCGCCGCCCTTACCTCCGTCTCCCTCACCTGCCCTTCCCTCTGTACTCGACACTCTCTCAGCGACAATCAACGCACACTCTCCATATTTACGGTGCAGCAAATGGCGGTGGTGGGCTTATTTGTACAGGAAGAGTGAGGGTGATCATTAACCTGCGTGACCCTTGCCTCGCTCTCTCCTTGCCCTCCTCTCCTCCACACTGCCCCTATCCATCCCTCCCCTTACCATGTCATACCCTTCTTTGCATCATATCTCCCCTATTTATTTCTTTCCCATTGTTCACCTTTTTTTTTCTGCTGTTTCTTACCTTTCTCTTACTTTTATGATTTCCATATTCATTTTTCTTTGTTTTATCATGCCTTTCTCTCATCCCTTTGCTTTCTCTATTCCTCCTGTCACCTTGTCCTCTACTTTTTCTACTCCTGCATTCTACCTTGTTCATTTTTCCTTGTTTTCCCTTATATTTATTTTTATTTCACTTCTCTTCCTCTTCTCCTTCCTTTATCTTACTTCAGTCTGCATCACCTCCCTTGTCTGCCTTGTTTTTGCTCCTCCTCCTCCTCCTCCTCTTTCTCCTCCTCCTCCTCCTCACCTTAGCGTCCTTCTGTTTTCATCTTTCCTTACACATCATTCATCATTTTCTCCCTCTCTTACCTCCCTCTCCTTAATTTTTTTTCCTCTTCTTCATTTGCATCAGTCTTCTTTATGTCCCTTGCCTTCCCTCACCCTTTATCTCTGCCCCTTCACGTTCCTCTCACCTTCCCTCACTCTTTCCTCACCCTTTATTTTTTCCTTCGTTCTTTTCCGTTGTCTTCGTAGTAACCATCCTCTCTCTCTCTCTCTCTCTCTCTCTCTCTCTCTCTCTCTCTCTCTCTCTCTCTCTCTCTCTCTCTCTCTCTCTCTCAAATGATATGATGCTCCTGTATTAAATTGTATTTTAAATTCAGTTAAATTTCACTTCAGTTCAGTTAAGTATTTTAAATTCAGTTTACTATTTTTCATTGTTCCTCTTCTTTTGTCTTGAACTGCAAGCCTGAATTTTAATGGAATTTACTTAATAATGTTCGATGACATGATGTGGGCGATGACCTGGAACAACATAAATTTTACTCATTATTTTTTATCCTTTTTCTAGTTTTTTTTTCTTTTTTGTATTTTTTACATTTTGATTTATTTTCCGACTATTGCTATTATATCTCTTTTTCCCTCTTCCGTTCTTTCACTATTTTTTTTCGTCTTTTTTACTACCACTACTACTACTACCCAGGTGGGGTCCCACACTGTTTCTACTAGTACTACTATATACTCCTACAACTACTACTGGTATCATCACATTTTTCTACATCTATTCCCAGTTTCATTTCACATTCTATTCATTCACTCATTCACTCATTCATTCATTCATGAGTTACGGTTTCGCCCACGTTCATTCCTCAGCTCAATATGTACTCTCGTATATCCACGCCCATTAATTTTGTGTTGTAATTGTTCCCTCTCATCTCTCACCTGTTGTTATTGCCGTCATTCACGCATACTCTCTCTCTCTCTCTCTCTCTCTCTCTCTCTCTCTCTCTCTCTCTCTCTCTCTCTCTCTCTCTCTTTCTCTCATACCTCACCAACACGGCACAAGGGCGCCACAGCAACTCTTTCCTCCTCGTTATCATATTCCACTTTCCCTCTCCTGAAGGTCACACAATTCTATCAAAGCGACGCAAATGTTTACGCTTTTATGAGCCCAGCAAAATTATTTCCCCTTTTTATCTATTTATTCTTTTTACCGTTAACTTATTCTTGAAAGCTCCCCTCGCCTCAAGAGCCACACACACACACACACACACACACAAGCACACAGACATGCATAACCTTCACAAGAATGCTAACCTTGCAAGGAATGTGTTTGAGATGCGGAAAGTTAAGCATGAGGTGATTGAGAGGCGAGTGTGAGGGTTCTGGGAGGATGAAGCACCGAGGAAAAAATATCAATGTGGAAGATGATTTATAAACGAGGACGCAAATATGAATATGTAATTAGATTATCAAATTAGTGTGTCTTTTTATTTTTTTTATATTTTATTACTTCAATATTTTTGTACAGTATACGTATAATTTGTGCATCGAACGCAATTTTCGAATGGAATTAAATACCTGAGATAATATAGAGAAGAGAATTTAAAGACCATACAAAGTGAGGGTTCGCATGAGAAGAAAATAAATAAATAATAACAATGCATGCGATGAAATGCGCAAGAGTATTTGGAGACAAATGCTTCATTTTTTTTAGGACGACAATAGGAAATTTGACTTCGCATATAATAATGGAGCATAAAATAATACGGAGCCCGGCTGCACACGCCACGCCAACTGTCGCACCGCATTGATACCTGCGGCGAGTGACATGTTGCTGTAAATGGCTCTGTGTTTTCAATAAGTGAAGCTTTTATCTGCATTCTCATCAAACTATCCTATTCACGAGAGCTTTTCCACTTTAAGTAATAATATATTTCAGTATTCAATGATTAACTATTGAAAACAGCGGGCATAAGTAAAACATGTTATAAACATTTTATTCTTCACCGTTCAACTCGTCGTAATACCATTTTCTTTTTTTGTTTTGTCAAGTTTTTACAACACATGATAATTGTACAGTTACTGCTGAGACTGATGGTGTCAACCAAGACTGGCTATCCCGTATATGAAGTGAGTTATGACAAATAATTCGCGCATTTTGCGCCCTCCAGCTCGATCTGTAGTGATGAGGCGATAGTTGCAAGAGTTGCCAGGCAGAAACCTTCGATAAACCAAAATAAGCAAAATACAGCAAAAAAAGGTGAGTCTGACGAAGAAATTACATAAAATAAGAAAGATATGCCTTCAAAAGTTACCAACCAAGAAGTCTTCCGAAACTGAAATCGAATTTTTTATATGCGATGGACACCAAAAGGTGCTCCTGGCCAAATCATCGTTGTGCCCTCCAGGGCCAGGCGGGAGCGGTGGGGTGTACAGATGTGCAGTAACAAAAATAGCGCCTCCTCGCTCCGCTAGGGGAATAATCCCTCCAAAGATATTTAATACGTTACTAAATGATAAAGAAAATTATAAATTTTCTTTCATTCGCTGACAAGAAAAATAAAAACGTGATGAAACAAATATTTTCAGAAATCTACAACGACGAGCCTCTAAAAAAAGGGAGACAAATAGTGTGGGCCGGCTCTAGTCATCAAGGCCCACGTCACCTTGACTTTTCAAGGTGACAATCAACACACACACAGACAAATAACACTTCACAGAACAATACAAGCTTTCCTCTCTTTGATTTTCCTTGAATAAAACTGCAACAAAAGTTATGACGCTAAAAAGTTACCTTAGGTTAGGTCACAAATATCATGGTGGTAATGCTTCCCGGGAAATCAGAGTTAAAAATTATATCAATACCAACTGAACAAAGAAAATGTAAATATGTTTTGTCCATAGAAGGAAAGATTTTTATTTAATTTTATTTATTTATTTATTTTATTTTTTTTACGTTGAAATCAAATTAACACTAAATGAAATGTGTTACAGTAATAGTTTCCAAGGACACTTTATCATAACATGCAAAATATTATTAATCTACATAACGGTAAAACACAGTAAAGGATAAATAAACGGATAAATTAAAAGATCTGATATTTGTTACCTAAAAAAGTCCTCAAGTGAATATTCCTGTTATTGTGGAAAGTTTTCCGTGATTGCATCTTTCCTTTCTTCACTCATATATTCGTACATACAAAAGATATATACGAAAAAAAAAAAAAAACGAACGCAAAAATCATAGCTAATTGTTAGATTTCAACTGAATCTCCAAGTAAATATTTATAACAGAAAGATGACACGATTATAGAAAATATATGATTTCGTATCTTCCTTTTCTCTATGCATACAATAAAATAAGCACACGAAGACTGGAATATAAAAATTATAGTTTTGAAAAAGTTTCTCGGTTAATCCTCAAAGGACTTTTTTTCCTGTAAGATGTTGCAATGAACATTATAAACTAAATTTACATTCTTTCTTCTTTCATATATATATATATATATATATATATATATATATATATATATATATATATATATATATATATATATATATATATATATATATATATATACGAGTATACCCTGGGAAGGCACAAAAATGAGAGACAAAAAAACGCTTTAGAAAAAGGTTTAAACTAATCCTTCAATGGATAATACTACTGACACGATACCATGGAAACACATCCTTTCTTTCCTTCATAGATTCGTGGGAAGCTGACAGGAGAAAGGCTGGCAACAGTGACAGGTTTCGGTTGACATGGAAAAAAAAAGTTTAACAGCGAGTTCCAAAACAGAGTGCACATGATGTAATGAAGCAGGTACTCACTTTCCTCCTGCACGTGTTGGCAGTGTTCACCGCGGCACCACCTGCCATCCTTTCCTGAAAATATCAAAACATCCACATAAGAAAGTGATGCAGCTTGACTATTCTAAAAAGAGCTAAAATTTGAGCATCATAAACAGAACCACCAGAAATCCTTTACTGCATGAGTTACAACATACACATGAACAAAAAAGGAAAGAATAAATATTAAAAAAAAAAAAAAAAAACACGAAGTCATAAATAAAACGTGTCAAATTCCTGCAAGCAAAAACACATGGATACATGAAAAACAACACTGAAAACAGAACACACTTGAAACGCTGAGAATATTAAATATGCACAACAGCTGCAACAAAATAAAATGAACAAGCACAATTACATATATAACAAGATCAAATAAGAAAATAAAATAATAATAAGTGAAAAGCTTCCCAACATTCAGCGGTACAAACCTAAAAACAACAGCAAGGATATACTTAGAAAATAATAAGTACCACTTCAGTCTAGCCATAAAAAGTATTCACGGCACAAAACATGAAAGTCCCTTTTGAGTATCTCTGCCAAGGTGGCCTGACTCATCTATTCTTCTTTCTTTATTGTTGCTCAGTAATACAACACATCCACCTTCCTCCGTTTGTGGTTCTGATAACAACAACAACAACAACAACAACAACAACAACAACAACTCTCTGATTACTCCTAGTTAGATACCTGCCTTTTCGTGTGGTTACTACGAGGACACAGGATGTTCCCTATAACGTCGTCTTACACAACAAAACAACAACAACAACAAAGGCTCCACAGACCACAAAGATATCGTAGTTGCTGTTGGTTCTGGATGTCACCGCTTCTTGGTAAGGATCTCAACAAAAGCAAACACCTGTGAGATCCACCCTACTTCATGCTTGTGCTGCTAACTCGTCTGGATGAAGCAATACATTTAGTGTGATACCTTTCACTGGACCTGCCTAGTATAGTTGTGTCTACATATTTTAGCTCCCGCGGTCATCTGAATACAAAAGCCTCACTGCAAAGCCAAGGTAGTGTTTCGCAGGCAGTAATATTCCTATATACGCATTACCAAAGGCATCCTATTTTATTAATCCCGCTGCTTGCCAAACCAGTGCCAGACGCTCTTTTGATAAGGTCCCGCAGGAAGCAGTCTTTCCTACCACGGCAAGACTCACACGATTTACTCATATTTTCCCTGAAACACAGTGATGAAGCTCCAGATGTTAGTGTTTTCTACGATGCCTTTGCTATTTCGGCACTATACATACATAGAGAAAAAAATCAAACTGAGTGGTGGCTCCCGCGGCCCGCCAACCTACGCGGGTATTGTTTCCCTATGCGCTCATAGCAGAACAACCCAACAAGGCAAGTCTTACACCCGAAAGTCTCCCACCCATAAAGCTTCCCATCAGCCCCCCACTGCTCCTAAACCACGAGGTCCTTCTCATCTCACACCTGCCAGGGCAATGACAAGAAAACATGAGGCAGGCTGGAACAAAGAGGAGGATGCATTCAGCCCCGGTCTGCACGATACAACCCTGAGGAGAACGCTGGATGGCAGACACTATACAGCTTATAATCAAGCCCACGCCTACACCTCAGGAGTGGGCAGATGGAACACAAGCCACCTAGTGCAGAAACACCGGTGTTTGAAACGCAGGAAACGTACAGTGATAACTCGCATGGTTACAGAAGGGAAAGATATAAATATGCTAGTGAGAGAGAGAAAAAAAAAAAAAAAAACAAAAAAAAAAACAGGATGTTACAATTGCGGCGAATTCAATCATGTTCAAAGAAATTGTAGATTTGACCACAAACTCTTATGCGGCAGCTGTCAACGTTTAGGTCATAAGAGCCGCTTACGTCAACAGTATAGCGCATAGGATGATGGCGAGGAAGCATCTGCCGTTGTTGAAATATAGGAGTTAAAAAAGGATTCGCTAACTGTCAAACACATTAATGCACAATCACTGTTATCGAATTTGGACGAGGTAAAGTTATTGATAATAGAAATATAGATGTTTTATGTATAAGTGAAACATGACTTCAAGCAAACACCCCAGATGGTTACGTAGAAATTCCTAACTGTGATTGATTTTTAGATGTGACAATGGTCGAGGAGCCGGGACCTGCATGTATGTCCATAGTACCCTCAATCCCTCTGTCATTAACCTAGATGTGCCAAGACCGACAGGCGTGGAGGATGTATGGGTAAAGATACAGTGCAGGAAGTTGCCGGCCATCATCATTGGTTGTGTATATCGACACCCTAAGGCTTTAGCCACATCATTTGACTACATTCAAGATGTTTTTAGGATGGTAGGTCTGCGTGATAAAAGGATCTTTATCCTAGGTGATTCTAATGATGATATGATGACAACGGGTAATAAAATCAGTAAGATAATAAAAAACAAGTTGACACAAATAACAGATAGACCCACAAGAACAACCTCAACATCAGCTACTTTACTAGATCTCGTAATAACTAATAAACCTGATGTCATTCTACCACAAGACGTTGTTCCTCAGGTCACTGTTGATCATGACCTAGTGTCTGTTGTTTTAATGGTTAGAAAACCTAAAAAAACTGCCCATGGTAAAAAGTTTTCGTAATTTGAAGAACTATGATAGACACTTTTTGTTCGCTCCTCCTTGACAATGTTCATAATATGAATAATATATTTTTAACTGACGATGTGAACAAACAAGTATGCATTTATAATGACGTTTTTATTAACCGTCTTGACATGTGTGCCCCTCTTGTAACTAGAGCAGTGAAAGGAAAACCTACACCATGAATAAATGACGATATCCGTGAGGCAATGGAGGACCGTGATAGGTTACAAAGAAACCTTAAAATCGACACAAGTATTTCACAAAAAAAAAAAATAAAAATAAATAAATAAATAATAATAATAAAACTAGGTTGGATCATTACCACGAACGTCTCAAACGCAGTAAAGGGAACACTTTGGCCACATGGAACGTCATTAATGAAATTATCCCTAGTCAGAAAAATAAACACCGTCTATATTTTTTTATAATCTAAGTGATAAAGCCGAAGAGTTCAATAATTTCTTTCCTAGTGTTGGAGAATCCACTTTTAAACGCTCACAGAAGGTAAATCTGTCACACACACACACACACACACACACACACACACACACACACACACACACACACACACACACACACACACACACAAGTTAATTAAAGAAATGCTGTTGTTCTGTCATGTATCCAGTATATTTTGTTTTGTTCTCCACAGGTAACAATTAATGTGGTGCTTTTCCCGTTCCAGTTCTCTGTGACCTCTGGTATTCTTTTAGCCTGTCTTTTTACTCTGACAGGCGATGCTACTGTTACGACGACGACGATGAGAACGAGGACGACGACGATTAGAGGCACCGCACGCACGACGGCAAAAACGACAGTGATGATTTTTGTAAAGTTAAGCACCAGTAGTAGCAGCAGCAGCAGCAGCAGCAGCAGCAGCAGCAGCTATAGCAGCAGCAACAGCAGCAGCAGCAGCAGCAGGAGCAGTAATAGTAGTAGTAGTAGTAGTAGTAGTAGTAGTAGTAGTAGTAGTAGGAGTAGTAGTTGCTCCTTTTGTTGTTGTTGTTGTTGTGGAAGGAAGGAAAAAGCAGCAATACCAACAACAGCAGCAAGATCAGCGACGGCAACAGCAGCACCAGCAGCAGCAGCAGCAGCAGGAGCAGCAGCATATTTAGTGTAATAATCTCCAACAGATAAAACACGCGGTGAGAAGTAACACGAGGCATCCTGGACAAACACCTGTCCACCTCGGCCCTGCAGGAGCTAAGATAGAGAAAATGCATTTATAGTTGTTCAAGTGTCCAGCTTAGGTTACAGAGGCGTAGGTTAAGTCAGCCTGGTTGCATGGTGCACACCAGGATGCATGATATTTTTCAAAGGTTACCCAGAATTGTTGGCTACATGGAAGTGTACATGACATGACCAGTGTCATGAGGAAGAAGAAGTAAGTTGCCATACTGCTTAGTATGAAAAGATATAAATTGTGATTAAAGTATTACAAATTCATGTATTATATTGGTATATTACAGTACACTCAAACGCAACCCGCGCCTCATGTGTTTGAGATGTGGCGTTTTAAGACTAGAGAAAAAAAGTCAAATATTCATGTAATTCTTTTGTAATCAGTTGTCCAAGGCTCAAGTGGACATAAATTTATTAAATTTATTTAATTTAAAGGGTGGATGGATTTAGAAAAGGTGGAAATACTGAAAAAAAATAACATTGAATAAATTATGAGAAAAAAAAAAATACGTAGTAATAAGACAGTCTTCTACAGGAGAAGAAAAAGAAGAAGGAATAGGAGGAATAATACAGCAACATTCTCGCATGCATTGTTGAAGTTGAAGTGTGGATGTCTGAAGCAGCAGCCTTGCCTGGCACTTTCACTCTCTAAACACAGCCCATCACAGGTCGAACTTTGCCTGGCGCCAGCGGAGATTTGACCAGTCGTAGTTTACATATATATGTTTCTTCCTCTGATGGCGGTGACGCTGCTGCTTCTTCCTCTGAGAGCAGTGGTGGTAGTTCTTTTTCTCTGCTTCTTTTTCTTGATTTCTTCCTCTGATGGCGGTAATGCTGCTGCTGCTGCTTCTTCTTCCTCTGATGGCGTTGCTTCCTGTTCTTGTTCTAAGACAGTCAGTTTGATGGTCTGAGTTGGTAGGTGGTAGGGTAGACAGAGTGGAGAAAGTAGGAGGTGCTGCACACTCACCTCCCCTGCTCCCCAGTCATAATTCAAGTCAGGTTGGTGGAAGACTGGGAAGGGTAGGGAGGTGCTGCACACTCACCTCCCCTGCTCCCCAGTCATAATTCAAGTCAGGTTGGTGGAAGACTGGGAAGGGTAGGGAGGTGCTGCACACTCACCTCCCCTGCTCCCCAGTGATAATTCAAGTCAGGTTAGTGGAAGACTGGGAAGGGTAGGGAGGTGCTGCTCCCCAGGTTACATTTGTAACATCTGTCAGGTTGGTTATTTTTGGAGTTGCCAGGGTCAGTCAGTCAAGCCCAGGGAAGTGCTACGCACTCACCTTGCCAAGATCAGAGGGGTGGTGGTGGTGGTAGATTTCGAGCTGGTAGGATGAGTCACATTGGTGGTGGAAGTCAAACTGGGAGACTGGGAAGGGTAGGGAGGTGCTGCACACTCACCTCCCATGCTCCCCACGGTCAGTCAATTTGGTGGTCTGTTGCCAGATTAGAGTAAGATTTGTAAGTCAGTCAGGATGGTTGTTTTTAGAGTTGCCAGGGTCAGTCAGGCTGGTGGTAGGGAAGTGCTACGCACTCACCTACCCTGGACAGGGTAAGATGTAGGGATGTAGGGATCAGAGTCACAGTGTCAGAGAGTTGCTCTTAGAAGTTGCCAGGATGAGTAAGGTCAAACTGGGAGACTGGGAAGTGTAGGGAGGTGCTGCACACTCACCTCACATGCTCCCCAGGGCCAGTCAGTTTGGTGATTACATATCTGTAAATCAGGCAGGTTGTTTGTTTTTTTGAGCAGCCAGGGTCAGTCAGTCAGGGTCAGACAAGGGAAGTGCTACGCACTCACCTTGCCAAGATCAGAGGGGTGGTGGTGGTGGTGGTCTGTACAGTTGGAGTTGCTGTTTGGAATTGGTAGGATGAGTCAGATTGATGGGAGACTGGGAAGGGTAGGGAGGTGCTGCACACTCACCTCCCGTGCTTCCCAGGGTCAGTCAGTATGGTGGGTCTTTAGAGTTGCCAGGATGAGTCACGGGAAGTGCTACGCACTCACCTTGCCAGGATCAGTTGCCAGGGTGGGGAGCACTGGAGTACTGGTGGTGGTCTGTACAGTTGGAGTTGCTAGAATAAGTCAGATTGTTGGTCAAAGTCAAACTGGGAGACTGGGAAGGGTAGGGAGGTGCTGCACACTCACCTCCCGTGCTTCACAGGTGGGGTGGTGGTCTTTGGAGTTGTCAGGATCAGTCAGGTTGGTATTGATTTATTTTTATTATTTATTGTTGATTGCCAGACTCAGTCACTTTTATTGACGGGGGGAGTAGGAGTTTTTTGGTTTTTACTTTATTTATCTTTCTATTAATTTTATTTATTTATTTTATTTTACTTTATTTTCTATTTATTTCAATTTTTTTTTGTGTTAGTCCGTAGACTTGGGGAGAGAAGGGAAGTGCTGTGCACTCACCTCTCTTGCTCTCCCGAGGTTCGAGGTGGTAGGGAGGTTTTTATTTTTATTTTATTCATTTATTTACTTATTTGCTTTATTTATTTTATTTTATTTTATTTTATTTCATTTATTTATTTATTTTTTTACGTGGAAGGTTGGGAGAGAAGGGAACTGCTATGCATTCACCTTAATTTTTATTATTATTATTTTTTTTCCTATCTTTTGCCTGGTAGGTTGGGAGAGAAGGGAAGTGCTATGCACTCACCTTTATGTTTTTTTTTTATTGTTTTTTTTTTATTTATTTTTGTTCCTGTTAGGTGGAGAGAAGGGAAGTGCTATGCACTTATCTTTATTTTTATTTTTTTTATTTTATTATTTTGCTATGCACTTATCTTTATTTTTATTTTTTTTATTTTATTATTTTTTGCCTGGTAGTCCGTAGACTTGCCAGGGTTAGGTAGGGGAGAGAAGGGAAGCGCTGTGCACTCACCTCCCTTGCTCTCCCGGGGGCGGTAAGGCGGTGCCTTCCTCCCCTGGGGAGGGGTAGGGAGGTGCTGCGCACTCACCTCCCCTCCTCCCCGTGGGCAGCTCCATCACCGTACCTGTGTGTTTGAGGCACACATGGTGATGGAGGGATGCTCTTTGAAGGTTTTTGTGAGTTCCGAGAGGGGGGTTCGAACCTACGCGCCCCTCACTTCCCTCACGCCAAACTCCAAGTGCATCACTCTACCCACTGGGCCACGAGGGCCCTTTTTCTTTTTTTTAAAGTTGGTCTATTTCCCCATCTTCCCCATCTTTTTTGTAAAGTTGCTCTATTTCCCCATCTAATGTTCACGCCAGTATGTATTAAAGAATTATCATGTGAATTATTTTCATCACGTTATTTATTTATTGCATTTTCTATGGGATATGACCGCTGGCATCCCACACACACTGGGTTCCCAAGACTGTCACTACGCCATGAAACCCCAACGGTAAACAAGATATATTTGAACACATGATTTCCCCTCCAGTGTTCATGCAGCACCAAAAGTTCAGTAACAAAAACTGCTGCTGATTCTAAAGTGAGCGTTCATTCCCACAGTGATAATTAGATAATTGTTGACTTGTGGGAGTATGTCGTGGAGTGCAAATAGCAGTAGGTGAGATCAGAGAACTTTACAGAGGCGGGCATTCCTTGTGTCTGGAGTCGCCTCCTGGAACCCTCCCCTGTGCTGCACCATCACCAACAACAATAACAACAACACAACATTACACCTGTCCATCCTGCAGCACGAGAATGACTCAGCCCAGAGAACCACGGATTGCTTTATTCGTAATTCACGTCCACTCTCAACATAGACATCAATCAAATTATGTCATTGAAAAAGCTGGTGAAGCACTCACTTCTTCACACAGGCTTTACTACCTATCAGCAGGATGAAAGCTTCCGACTGGGAGGAAGGGCGGCGTCGGGAGGGATTAAGGGAGAGAGGGTAGGGGGAGCAGCGGAGGCTGCAAGTGTGTTTATGCTTCATAGGTATAAAAAAAGAATACTGTATGAAAAAGAAGAAAGACCTGTGTCCCTCCCACCCCTGCTCCCCGCGTGAGGCAATACGCAGTGAAGTGGTACTGTTGTTGTTATTATCATTATTATTATTATTATTATTATTATTATTATTATTATTATTATTATTATTATATATTATTATACATTATTTATTATCATTATCATTATTACTATTATTATTACCATCATAATTATTATTATTACCGTCATCACCGTCACCAGCACCATCATTGTAGTGTAGCGGGTTTGTGTCCTTTTATTTCCGTGTCGTATCTTGTAAGTTGTAAGTTTTGATAGTTCAGTATTTGTAACGATGGAGACCTTGTTTTTTTATTCTTTATGCACTGCACGGTGTCATTGGCATTTACATCTATATTTTCTACATTTTTTTTTTTCTGTTACTTATGTACTGAATCTATTTGTTTTGCAGAAAAAAAAGTCCAAACAGTAACAGACCAAGGGGTTCTTATAAGTTTGTTTGGGTAACTATTGTACTCTATTAGTGGTAGACAAAGGATAACACAGAAGAAGGGTCCTTCCATCCCCCACCCCCTATCCCTCCAGGCAAGGCTCACCTGAGAAAGGAAATGGTACCATGTTGTATAGAAATAAAAAACAACATGGAATGTGAGAGGAAACTAAGAAAGAGAGGAGGACTACTTCTACCACATACAATCTACATGCCAGCACGGACAGTACGGAGTGAACGTGTTCGTTATTCAGACATGAACAATGACAACCGGGAATTAGTGTCTACATACTTGTCAAGACAGGTTTTCAATGAGTGTACAGTACCTGAGTTAACGACGCTTGATGGAACACAATTCCACATATTTATGACACGATTGAAGTAAAATGTTTGGCTTCATTTGTTTGAAATCGCTTACCTATTATTTGCTATTGTTTCTTGTAACATTAGACATGTTGAGTCTTAGGAAGAATTCGGGTGTCATATTTGTGAAACCCTTAAAAGTTTAGTAAAGCAATATCAGATCCCCTCTTAGCCTGCGTTTGGATAGGGAGAATAGATCTCGTTCTTTAAGACGTTCCTTGTAGGGTTAATTGCGAAGCTTTCAAGTAATTTTCGTTACTCTACTTCGTATTGTCTTTTTTTCTGATTTCTCAATATTCCTTCTGTAGTAGGATGACAAAAACTGTACATTGTATTCAAGATGAATACGTACAAGTGAGTTGTACAAGGCCAGATTTTTTATTTATTTATTTTTTTCAGATTTGAAGGTGAAAGATCTTAATGAAAACTATTAATTTATTGGCAATTTCAATGACATCGGTGCAGTGTTTGCTTGGTTTAAGATCTGCTGTCACTAAAACTCCCAGATCTTGCTCAGGATCCAAACTATTGATGGGGGATTACTTTTTATAATTTTCCAGCAGATTGCTATTTCCTATATTTAATACGTGGCATTTATCAAAATCAAAGTTATAAGCCACGTTTCACACCATTCAATGAGAGTGTATACATCATTTTGCAAAATTTGACGTTGGTTTGGTGTCAGTCTTGTTAGCAATTTTAGTATCTGTCAATTTTGACAGTTTACTTCTGATTCCTTCGTCTATGTCATTGATATATATTATGAAGAGGATCGGTCCTAAGATTGAACACTGAGGAACGCCACTATTTATATCAATCTAATTTGAAGAATTAGCGTTTGTGGTGACCCCCATACCACAATATATATTGTACTATCAAAAAAAAAAAGACGAAAGAAAACAAAATAAGGAAAAAGAAAGAAGTGAAGATAAAATAAGTCAGAAGAAAGAGGAAATGGAATGTTTATAGTGATTGATGTGTTGCTGATATCATGTGTGTTTTTCTCACTGAACATTAATGGCGCCGACTGAATATTTGTTGTGTTTGTGCATGTGATATTGTCTGTGTTTTGCACGATGATTGCGTTGATCAGTGAATATGTTGAAAAGATATAAGGTAACATCTAATAACTTTGAATGATTTAAAGATGAATGCGAGTGAGAAATTTTGAGTTTTAAGAAATGTAAATAATTAGTAGTTATTAATTAAAATATGAAAATGTTTGTGAGTTTTACTGTAGCATTTATAAACCAATTCCTTGCAATATCCCAGAACACGACACGTTAATTCAGTATGTCTGTCTGTATATCTGTCTGTCTCTCTGTCTGTCTGTCTATTTACCTAATCTATTTTCTACTTACTGAACTGTTTATCTACCCATCTATTTATTTTTATATCTAATTAAATACTTATTCATTTATTCATCTATCTATCAATCTATCTATCCATCCATCTGTCCATCTATATATCTATTTATCAGCCAGTCGATCTATTTAACCATTTACCCATCCAGCCATCTATCTATAACTCTACCTGTTCAACCAGATACCTATTCATTAATCAATTCGTCAGACCAACAACACATTTCTCTATCTGCGCCTGAACATACTCACCGATCCATCTCCCCGTTCACCGCCACTGTACCGAGATAATGCACCCTCAATACACTCCTATACTCGGCGGCGGCTATTTCGACATGTTCCACTAAGCATCCCTGCAGTTCCTCCCACAGCTCCCTGCTTATATAAGGGGAGACCAGGCCCTGCTAATACTACGGGACGGGAGGAGGAGGGGGATGAAGAGGAGGTGCGTCTGTTGCAAGCATTATGTCTGCAAAAGGAAGGATGGAACGTAAGGGAGAGAGGATGAAGGATAGTGGAGCGAGGGAAGAGAAGAAAGGAGCTCGTGAAAATGGGAGAAGTTGAGAGTGAGATGTGGTGGTGGTGGTGGTGGTGGTGGTGAGGGACAGGAGATTAATTAGAAATGATTAGTGGTGGCGGGGGTGAGGTATGGGACAGAATCATGGTGGAGTGGAGTGTAAGCTGTGGTGATGGTGACGGTGATGGTGATGTTGTGGTGACGAGGATGAGCTTGTGCGTGAATGATTACTGATTAGTGATGACAGGTTAATAGAGCGTCAGTTTATATTAACAGCCACTGGACATGATACATTACGGACAGCTGGTGTGCAGTGGAGGGAGCGTGTTATTATCATAGTCTCCAGATCACTTATTAGAGTCTAGAATAGATCATAAGGCTAACAATTTGGTTACAGTTTACAATACCACTTAATTTCCGCATGGTAAAGAGTGGATGGAAAAGAGAGTTAAATCAGGTTGGTTCATTTAGTTAGGAAGGTGTCTTGATACTCGTCTCTTATAGCAACTCAAGTCATACGGAGGTGAGTAAACATATATGGTCAGTTCAAGTCATATCAATTTTGGGAAGTCAGATAAAAATCAGGGAGAATTACGGATATTAACTGTGAAAGGGATCAAAGAGTGAAGAGGCCAGTCAACTCTCGCACTATTAAAGAGAAAACAAGGGCTGAAAGTAAGTGAAAAGCCTAGTTGTATCAGAGCGTGTGTTTCATGAGCAGGGCTGAACTGTAGCGTTTGGATTGCTTTGTATTCATGGTGAGGGGAATCACACCAGGGGCGGGATGTGATACGTTAATAGGAGTGTTTGTATGCATAATAAAGTGACACAATAATGGATATGGAACGTGCCACATTGATTGCTTTGCATTCATTTTAAAGGGAAATCATGCCACCAATAAAATGTAACACGTTATTTGGAATTTTTATCCATAAAAAAACAGTAGTAAGGCAGTTCAAGCAAGCACTAAGTGGTAGTCAGATGACACTTGATCATAAAAGTAAATGAATACCTAACTCAACGCACAGAAAAAGAAAAAAAAAATTACTGAAATTTTAAAGAACACATGCTTCTCTCTGACGAGCATCACTCGCAAGACCTGCATTACATTCAGTCCCGAAGAGTTCTCAAGAGTCCTTTTAAATTACATAAAACAATCACACTAGAGAAATGGTTCTCAACTGGTGATACTGGTGATGTAGTCTGCAGTTCGGTGTTGATTAGTTGTATTATTTGTCCAATCTCTTTTACAGGTATGGGCATGTAATTTGATTTGTGGTCATTTATTATGGAGTGTGGTGTACTATGTCAGTGTGTGCAGTTGACGACAAAAGATGGTATATTACAGACCAAACCAAAATTGAAAGGGTCCACATTTTCCTTTTGTTTTTGTTAGTGGCCCGTGGCCTGAAAGGAGTTGAAAACCACTGCACTAGAGGGTAATAACGGCATTAGCAAAAGCGTCCACTTCAAACACCCCTTTGTCTCTGCCTTTGGGCGCAAAAATTACCTCAGAATGTTACGTCACAATGAATAAGACCAGTGAAAAAGCTTTCTTTCTCTTAAATTTAAATACCGTCTTTTCGGAAATATTGATTTTTTTTTCTTAATTTTGTGCAATAAGAAAAAAAAAAAACGTGCAATTTTCAGAAGTTGAAAAAAATCTACAATTCACCTTAAGGAGGAAGGAACAGAAAAAATTGTGAACTCTACCACCACCACCACCACCACCACCACCACCACCTCCTCCTCCTCCTCTCCTCCTCCTTTTTTTTTTTTTTTATATATATAGGAATAATAATAGAATCTCATTTCATTCTTTCCAATCAAAATGCAGCCAGTTTTCCCACACTGCACGATGGTTTTCCCACGCCAGCACAAGCACAAGGACGTGTCAGTTTGGCAGAAGTCATACACTGCTCTAGCTTACTTTACTAAATGGTAGTTAATCTAAATTAATTCCAAAGCGATATGTAAAGACCTGTGGGAGTGTTTCTGTTTTGGTTATCCATTGTAATCACATGTAATCCTCATTTTCTTCGTCCGCATTCTCCTGTTATTGATCAACTTTGTGATTTTAAGTACTAGAGGTCAAAGTTGCAGGGGATAACCTGTGTATGCAGACCCTAAAGGGAAGGTACACAGACCCAGTGACCGAAGCTGTGGCCTGATTGACTGCCGCCTCCCTGGAAAGCGCAACGCAAGGATGCTGCACCACCCCTCAACAACCAAACTGTGCCTTCACCTGCGCTACGCACACACCACATCACACAACTATCATGCATTTACACTCTCCCTCACAAACAAAAGTAGACAGACCACAACTCTTTCCCTCACTATTCTCTCAAGTTCTATGTGGTTTTTCTATACCACGTGGTATCAATTCCTGTATCTTGTCAGCTTCTGCTGGAGGGATTGGTGGGGAGGAACCTTCTGTACTATCCTGTATCTCCCAATAATAGTTAATGTAGAATAATTATCCAAACAGCCTCGTCAATACCTCAAGGTTTGGTATTCCGTTGTATTCCTTTGTATTCCTCTGGATTGAGAGAGAGAGAGAGAGAGAGAGAGAGAGAGAGAGAGAGAGAGAGAGAGAGAGAGAGAGAGAGAGAGAGAGAGAGAGAGAGAGAGAGAGAGAGAGAGAGAGAGAGAGAAAGCGTTCTAGGTCAGAGAGCCACATCAGTCCCCTTCCCCCCACCCCCCCCCACCCCAGCAACACACTTTAAGCAACCATTCTGTAGACGCATCACGGGATCATTTTTAAGAGCAATACTGGATGACCATTAGGGGAGCCACACTCCACGGCCACACGCGGGTCTGTCAGGGGGAAGGGGGCGGGCAAGAGGGGCAGGCGGACCATACCAGCGTGTAGGGTCAAAACATATCACGGCAAAAAGGAGATAGAGGAAGTGAGGCTATGTTTTAATCCTATGCATTATTAAAGACAAAAAAAAAAAAAAGGTCTATATGAATGAAAATATGGAAAAGAACTTAGATTTTTTTCCTTTCTACAGACAAATTAAAAGGAGACGGAGGAGGTGAGGCTAAAGTTTACCCCTATTTATTGTTAAAAAAAAAAAAAAAAAAAAAAAAAAAAAAAAAATATATATATATATATATATATATATATATATATATATATATATATATATATATATATATATATATATATATATATATATATATATATATATATATATATATTTTTTTTTTTTTTTTTTTTTTTTTTGTGGAACACACTTGTCAAGTTAAGTGAACATAAAGTGGAAATGCTGAAGATAAACAAAATAATGGAGGAACACTGAACCTTTCACGAGAATGGAACTGTTGATATTACTGGGATTTTTATTTATTTTTTCAAGTGTACATCATTATCCCAGACTACATCACCACAACTACATCATTCCGTCACAGCGTAAAGGGAGAGACTATAGTGGTGATGATGTCACTGTATTTATGCTCTACAAGCTGCATCACTTTAACAAACTTTAGGCGCTGTATCATTACAAACACAACTCATCACCCACAGCAGAGTACCACACTAACATCCGACATTACCTCACCCTCCTGAGCCAATAACCTGCAGGGAGTGCCACAGCCCCGCCAGGCTACATAGAATACAAGCAATCACCCTGAGAGCGCACCCCGTCACGTGGCTCACTCTAATAGAAGCTTACAGTGTAGGGAAGCTGCCTCTGAGCGTCACATAATCCTGCACGCCATCCAGACCACGCTACGCTACGCCTCCTCCTCCTCCTCCTCCTCCTCCTCCTCCTCCTACGCTTCCTCTTCCTCCTCCTCCTCCTACTCCTCCTCCTCCTTGTCCCCGCCCGACCACTTGCCTTCCTCTTTTACATACAAACTGCACGCCCCACGCGGCGCATGCAAACACTAGCCCGTCGCCGTACATTTGGCCGTTTGCTCTGCTCTCGACACCCACACCCATGCACGTCACTGAGAGAGAGAGAGAGAGAGAGAGAGAGAGAGAGAGAGAGAGAGAGAGAGAGAGAGAGAGAGAGAGAGAGAGAGAGAGAGAGAAATATTCAAGGCGAAAAGTAAATTCTTTCATACAAATGCACCACATTAAGCGCCTCCAGCGTAAGGCTGTATAATCATTAGGCAGGAAGCGCGGCAGGAAACACGTGAAGTCTATGGAGAAGGCAGGGCGTGTTTCACTTGGTGGTTTTGCCTCTCACTTTTTAATATACGTTTTTTTTTTTTCCTTGCGTGGATTGACAAGGTGTGGAAATAATAGTAAGAAAATATAAATAATAGAAAAACTGAATTGGTGTCACTCCAGCTGATAATCCTGCTCTTTACAACAACAACAACAACAAAAACACCAAAAACAACAACTACTACTACTACTACTACTACTACTACTACTACTACTACTACTTCTGTTAATAACATTCCCCTATTACATCTCAGGAAAGCTTTATTTTTCTCCAATCCTTTATGCTTCTTAAAAACATGGAACTGTATTTTGGAAATAAAAATTAAAATAGCCGAACAAAAAATCAATTAGATGCAAAAGATATTGGACGGCTCAACTTGAAACACTTCAGTAAACAATGCAATACATCTTGAATTTAGAGTCAGTATAAAATGGTATTCTAACATTTGCATATAGCCACTACTTATACTCACACTCTCATATCTTCTTAGCGAATGGCAAACAGAGGAACAAAAAAATATCTTTTCAGTTGCCGCTTCCATACATACAGACAAAAAAAAAGAGAAGAAAAAAAGTCAATAACAAAAAATCTAAATATGTTTCAGGAAGTGCCTCAATGCTCTTAAAACAACTAGTCACAGGAAGGAGAAAAAACAGAAACAGGCAGAGAATTCCAGAGTTTACCAATGAAGGGGATGAAAGAATGAAGATATTCCTTAACTTCTGGACTACTGAAAGGGAACGGAATATAGGTGAAAGTCTTGTCAGCGTGGGGAAGGAGAGACGCATGCTGATGGCAAATTCAGAAGAGCAGTAACCATAGAAATAACAACACAAGACAGACTTCCCCCATTTTTTTCCATCTTCATATACTTGTGTGCATTTTTTGTAGCATATCAGTGTATTTGCTATGGTAAGCTCAGTAGGTATGAAATGTTCTCTAGGGTATGCATTAATTCATCCATTTATTTATCTATTTATTTATTCACTTATTTATTATCTATTTATTTCATATTCTACTTTTTATTACCACATCGTATTGAGAGGCACTTTTGTGACTCACTGTTTCCTTTACATTGAGAAATTACTTGTTTATTACAGTACAGCATAAAGCAAGTGTCTGCAGTGAGTCAGACACTTTGTCAAGCAGCCTTACCTTACATGCACATGGAATAACATAGGCAAGCATGACAGCCGTCACTTAAATGTAAACCTAAAAATGGAAGGACGTACACTACGCTACAAAAACAGCTCCGTCCCCGTCACTCACCGGTAAATTGTGAGTGTGTCAGGAGGAGCAGCAAAAAGCCAGTCCTCGTCGTCTGGCCGCGAGGAAGGAAAAAGGTCCCGCCGCTGCTGCATCCGACAAGACAAACACAAAATCAGACGACTGTGTTAAACCCTCAAGACAAAAAGAAAAAAAAGTGTCTGAGTCTGATGGTGTCAACCAAGACTGGCTATTCCGTATATGAAGTGAGTTATGGCAAATAATTCGCACATTTTGCGCCCTCCAGCTCGATCTGTAGTGATGAGGCGATAGTTGCAAGAGTTGCGAGGCAGAAACCTTCGCCTACATGTCGATAAATCGAAATATGCAAAATACAGCAAAAAAGGTGAGTCTGACGAAGAAATTACATAAAATAAGAAAGATACGCCTTCAAAAGTTAACAACCAAGAAGTGTTTCCGAAACTGAAATCGAAACTTTTATATGCGATGGACACCAAAAGGTGCTCCTGGCCAAATCATCGTTGTACCCTCCAGGGCCAGGCGGGAGCGGTGGGGTGTACAAGAATAGTGTGCGGTGCGGTAACAAAAATAGAACCACCTTGCTCTGCTAGGGGAATAATCCCTCCAAAGATATTCAATACGTTACGAAATGATAAAAAAAAAAAATCATAAATTTTCTTTCATTCGCTGACAAGGAAAATGAAAAAAGTGATGAAACTAATATTTTCAGAAATCTACAACGACGAGCCTCTAAAAAAAGGGAGACAAATAGTGTGGGCCGGCTCTAGTCATCAAGGCCCACGTCACCTTGACTTTTCAAGGTGACAATCAACACACACAGAGACAAGTAACAACACTTCACAGAACAATACAAGCTTTCCTCTCTTTGATTTTACTTGAATAAAGCTGCAACAAAGGTTATGACGCTAAAAAGTTATCTTTGATTAGGTCACAAATATCAAGGTGGTAAGGCTTCCCGGGAAATCAGAGTTAAAAATAATATCAATACCAATGGGAAATTTTCGGAGCTAAATCGCTAGATGTCGTTGCTGCTCATCTAACTGTAGGAAAGACAGCTAGAATATTGTTGTAGTAAATCCCAGGTGCGTAAAGATGCATAGAACATTGATCATCGTGACACTATTGAAATGACGTATCGACTTTTCAATATCTGGTATGGATAATATTGAGAGAATGTGGTCAAATTATTATTTATTTTTTTTTTGTGATTATCGAGTAAACTGCTAACATTTTCTAAATAAAGCATATTACAAGTATAAAAACTATTGATTTGGATGATGAAAAAAAGTAAAAAAAAATCACACTGTACTATATAGTATGACACAACCTACTCAGTAACATCGTGATATATGGCTCTAGTTTTTTTTTTTTCTTTTTCTGGGTATTTTAGCATCACTCACGAAGCGAGCGACAAGGCAAAGTAATCGAGAACCAAAACAAACATCTCTCAGGCGATCCTGCTGCTGCTGTAGTGTCCAGCTGCCGTAATCCATTGCTTAGGGCGTAGTGGAGATGGGCACCGCAGCAACATTCAACTTCTTGTCCGACAACGTGTTTCTTAAGTTCAACCAGCGCGGCCGAGTCAGGTGTTTGCTTTGGTTAGAGATACAGCATTACTATCGCCAGGACACTCGAGTTGCCATTTTTTTTATTAAAATTGCCGTTTCCATAAACTAGGAAGGAGATCTATGTAATTTGGACTTTTGACTGTCACAGACATGTTGCCTTTATGTTTACTGTCGTCTAGATTAAGACGTTTCCTATCAAGAGTGTATTCATTTGGAAATCTTAAGATGACCAAATAAATCTAAATGCCGATTCACTAGAAAATCAACTTATATACATTTGTTCATGAAAAGAGTTTCATGAAAGTATTTTATATAAGCCCATTGCATCTTCATGTAAATTAATCACCTCTACATCAAATGCATGTTTGTTACTTTTCATGGACAAAAGTACTTGTACAATTATTTGTTCTTTGTTTATTTTGTAAAAGGATTCTTTTGTCAATAAACAACTAACTAACTAACTAAATAGAATAGCACTGTAGGTATATCTGATATTGCTTGTATGTGAGAGAAGAGTTTGTGTCTGTGCTGCCACCTGGTGACAACCACTAGTTCTGAAACTCCCCATTGACAAAGAAAATGTAAATATGTTTTCTCCATAAAAGAAAATATTTTTATTTTATTTTATTTTTATTTTATCTATTTATTTTTTATTTTTTATTTTTTTACGTGGAAATCAAATTCACACTAAATGAAATGTGTTACAGTAATAGTTTCCAAGGACACTTTATCATAACATGCAAAATATTAATCTACATAACGGTAAAACACACTAAAGGATAAATAAACGGATAAATTAGAAAATCTGATATTTGTTACCTAAAAAGTCCTCAAATTAATATTCCTGTTATTGTGGAATGTTTTTTTGTAATTGCATCTTTCCTTTCTTCACTCACATATTCGTACATACAAAAGATATATACGAAAAAAAATATGAACGCAAAAATGATAGCTAATTGTTAGGTTTCAACTGAATCTCCAAGTAAATATTTATAACAAAAAGAAAATATATGATTTCGTATCCTTCTTTTCTCTATGCATACACTAAAATAAGCACACGAAGACTGAAATACAAAAATTATAGTTTTGAAAAAGATTCGGTTAATCCTCAAAGGACTTTTTCCCTGTAAGATGTTACAATGAACATTATAGACTAAATTTACATTCTTTCTTCTTTCATATATATACCCTGGGAAGACAGAAAAATGGGAGACAAAAACAACGCTTTGGAAAAAGGTTCCAACTAATCCTTCAATGGATAATACTACTGACACGATACCATGGAAGCACATCCTTTCTTTCCTTCATAGATTCGTGGGAAGCAGACAGGAGAAAGGCAGGCAACAGTGACAGGTTTCGGTTGACAAGGAAAAATAAAGTTTAACAGCGAGTTCCAAAACAGAGTGAACATGATGTAATGAAGCAGGTACTCACTTTCCTCCTGCACGTGTTGGCAGTGTTCACCGCGGCACCACCTGCCATCCTTTCCTGAAAATATCAAAACATCCACATAAGAAAGTGATGCAGCTTGACTATTCTAAAAAGAGCTAAAAATGAAGCATCATGAACAGAACCACCACAAATCCTTTACTGCATGAGTTACAACATACACATGAACAAAAAAGGAAAGAATAAATACTAGAGAAATGTCATAAATAAAACGTGTCAAATTCCTCCAAGCAAAAACACATGGATACATGAAAAACAACACTGAAAACAGAACACACTTGAAACGCTGAGAATGTTAAATATGCACAACAGTTGCAACAAAATAAAACGAACAAGCACAATTACATATATAACAAGATCAAATAAGAAAATAAAAAGAAGCAAAAATATTAAATGCAAAGCTTCCCAACATTCAGCGGTACAAACCTAAAAACAACAGCAAGGATATACTTAGAAAATAATAAGTACCACTTCAGTCTAACCATAAAAAGTATTCACGGCACAAAACATGAAAGTCGCTTTTGAGTATCTCTGCCAAGGTGGCCTGACTCATCTATTCTTCTTTCTTTATTGTTGCTCAGTAATACAACACATCCACCTTCCTCCATTTGTGGTTCTGATAACAACAACAACAACAACAACAACAACAACTCTCTGACCACTCCTAGTAAGATACCTGCCTTTTCGTGTGGTTACTGCGAGGACACAGGATGTTCCCTATAACCTCTTACACAACAAAACAACAACAACAACAAAGGCTCCACAGACCACACAGATATCGTAGTTGCTGTTGGTTCTGGATGTCACCGCTTCTTGGTAAGGATCTCAACAAAAGCAAACACCTGTGAGATCGACCCTACTTCATGCTTGTGCTGCTAACTCGTCTGGATGAAGCAATACATTTAGTGTGATACCTTTCACAGGACCTGCCTAGTATAGTTGTGTCTACATATTCCAGTTCATGCGGTCATCTGAATACAAAAGCCTCACTGCAAAGCCAAGGTAGTGTTTCGCTGGCAATAATATTCCTATATACGCATTACCAAACGCATCCTATTTTTTTTTTTTTTTTGTCCCGTCACTTACCAAACCAGTGTCAGACGCTCTTTCGATAAGGTCCCGCAGAAGGTCGTCTTTCCTACCACGGCAAGACTCACACGATTTACTCATATTTTCCCTGAAACATAATGTAATGAAGCTCCAGATGTTAGGCTGGAGATGACCAGCTAATAAACAAATATATAAATAAATATCCTCATTAAAAGCTTTAACGATATTGTACGATATTGGATATTGGATAACGATATTGGATATTGTACAGTAGCTACCAAATTATCTTTATTTTAAAGAGCTCTGCATTCTGACACAATGGACGATAATATTTGACACGTTTGGTGATAACGCCAGTGACAATTGGTAGCCCTGCACACTAAGGATGGTTGCCGTATATTACATATGACCTAACAAATAGAGAGCCATCTTAGCATCACGTCAAGCCATGCATACCAACCTTACCGACACTTGATCAGGCAGCGGGTTTCGTATTGTTCATTATGCCACAGTTCGCGCCACACTTTAAAGATAGTTTTCGGAGATAGTGTACAATCATTGGCTGAAAAGTTCTTTATACAGTCATACAGATCAGTTACTTTCAACTTGGGTCCACTTAGACTAATATGTATGAGACTACACTTTTATTTGAAATATTTAGATGCACGGTTCTACTTTATGCTTCTGTTTATCCTACTTAGTATTAAAACAAGAGTGGGATTTTATTAAGTTTATAAAGGAACGTTACTGAATGCTGTTGACGAGACAACGATGAGACAAATTCTTATTTCAGTTCTACATCACCAGTGTTTACGGCTTCACTCCAGAACAGGACTCCCTAACCTCCTCTCATCCCAAGCAAAGCCTCTTACGAGTAAATCGTTTCGTTATTGTCAATCTATTATCTGTTCTTTATATTCAAGAGAAAATATGGAAACAGTTGAATCTACTTTTCTATATCATGTCTTCTGGGTTGTGACTGATTTCTTTCTAGCGTCTGCAGCTTAAGAGTGTCAATGAAGAATAATGATGCTATTTCACTGAACTTAAAGCTTTCACTGTAAGGAATCTCTCTCTCTCTCTCTCTCTCTCTCTCTCTCTCTCTCTCTCTCTCTCTCTCTCTCTCTCTCTCTCTCTCTCTCTCTCTCTCAAACCATATCACGCTCTCAAGTAGAATTCACCTTCTCTCTTTTACCCATCTTTACTATATTTCAGTAAGTAAGGCTATTTTCTAAGAAGTAACATCCTAACAATCCTCCTTCAGCTTGAGCAGCAACACTAATTTTATTGCAAACCTTCCAGTTCGACTTCGCTTAGATTACCTTACTTAAGGTTTCCAGTCAAGAGATACCCTGCCATGCCTCGCCTCACCCTCCCTAACACTCCGCCAAGACAATGATTCCCTTGGTACCATCGCCGCGTGTACCAGGATGAGAGAAAAGCCGACAGTCCACTGCTAAGCCATGCGCGGATTAGCGCCGTTAGCATCAGTCCGAGAACACAAGCAATTCAACTGACCTTGGAAAACCTTGAGCTGAAGCCAGGAGGGAAAGTAAAGTGTGTCTAGAATATGAAGGTGGTAGTTAAGTGAGACTGAAGAGGAGGAGCACAAGTCATGTTGCGATTGACGGATGAAGGCAATCTAGGGAGAGTGTCGCACAGAGGAGGCGGGACGCAAGGCGCCTTCAGGCCAGTCACTGCTGGTGTCCCTCGCCTCCCCTTCCTGCCTCGCTGCGAGGTGAAGGGGCCACTACCACCGCTGCCTCAACACTTACACTACCTTTGCGTCTCAACACTGAAATGCTTCAATGAATGGGAATGAACGGGAAAGTAATGGTCACTTAGAATTGCTTAGAACAAGTACATGTTACTAAGTGTTTTAAATCAATCTGTCTGTCTGCGTCTGTCTGTTTATCTCTGCCTCACATCTTCACTATAATGTTCTGTAAGAAAGAGCATCCCAATCTCTGTTGCTTTGTTGCAGCACATCTATTTGTATTAATGTTGTGTGTGTGTGTGTGTGTGTGTGTGTGTGTGTGTGTGTGTGTGTGTGTGTGTGTGTGTGTGTGTGTGTGTGTGTGTGTGTGTGTGTGTGTGTGTGTGTGTGTGTGTGTGTGTGTGTCTGGTGTAACATTACGAGTGGAACAATATTTACGAGTATGGGTCAGTGGGTCTGTCTTCTGGTATATTTAGTAGTTTTAGGAAATCAATGACAACTACGTATTGTGCCTGAAAAATGGCATACCGTAAATACGAGGCAATGAGAGAAAAAATATAGTTAGGTCACTATGTATGCATTTTCTTCGCTTACAGTAATTGTTATCACTAAAGAATATACGAGTAACGGAAGAGGCATACGTTTATATTATGCAAACATTATGCTGTATTAATATCCCACTGACTAATTCAGTTGGACTTTTGGTTAAGTACTCGGTGCAGGGCACGGTAAAATATTTATTAAAATGCTTTACAAAAAAATTGTGCAAATATATTCTTTAGAATGAAATATACCAGTTTCTGCCGCTATTTAAAACTACTTTGTCCATGTCTGTGTCTGCCCGCACATCCATCTGTCCCTCTGTCTATTTGTCTGTTTCTCTGTCTGCTTGCTTGCCTTCTATTTTTGCCTGCCTGCCTGTCTGCCTGCTTCTTTGCCTGCCTATCCTCTTCAAGTTAGGCTGACTATTTCCCTGTCACCCTGTCTGTCTGCCTGCTTTCT
>NC_087156.1:9425000-9460000 GCF_035594125.1 Scylla paramamosain
CAGCAGCAGCAGCAGTAGTAGTAGTAGTAGTAGTAGTAGTAGATAGTAGTAGTAGTAGTAGTAGTAGTAGTAGTAGTAGTAGTAGTAGTAGTAGTAGTAGTAGTAGTAGTAGTAGTAGTAGTAGTAGTAGTAACAGTAGTAGTTGCTCCTTTTGTTGTTGTTGTTGTTGTGGAAGGAAGGAAAAGCAGCAATACCAACAACAGCAGCAAGATCAGCGACGGCAACAGCAGCACCAGCAGCAGCAGCAGCAGCAGGAGCAGCAGCATATTTAGTGTAATAATCTCCAACAGATAAAACACGCGGTGAGAAGTAACACGAGGCATCCTGGACAAACACCTGTCCACCTCGGCCCTGCAGGAGCTAAGATAGAGAAAATGCATTTATAGTTGTTCAAGTGTCCAGCTTAGGTTACAGAGGCGTAGGTTAAGTCAGCCTGGTTGCATGGTGCACACCAGGATGCATGATATTTTTCAAAGGTTACCCAGAATTGTTGGCTACATGGAAGTGTACATGACATGACCAGTGTCATGAGGAAGAAGAAGTAAGTTGCCATACTGCTTAGTATGAAAAGATATAAATTGTGATTAAAGTATTACAAATTCATGTATTATATTGGTATATTACAGTACACTCAAACGCAACCCGCGCCTCATGTGTTTGAGATGTGGCGTTTTAAGACTACAGAAAAAAAAGTCAAATATTCATGTAATTCTTTTGTAATCAGTTGTCCAAGGCTCAAGTGTACATAAATTTATTAAATTTATTTAATTTAAAGGGTGGATGGATTTAGAAAAGGTGGAAATACTGAAAAAAAAAAAAATAAAATAAAATATCATTGAATAAATTATGAGAAAAAAAATATTACGTAGTAATAAGACAGTCTTCTGCAGGAGAAGAAAAAGAAGAAGGAATAGGAGGAATAATACAGCAACATTCTCGCATGCATTGTTGAAGTTGAAGTGTGGATGTCTGAAGCAGCAGCCTTGCCTGGCACTTTCACTCTCTAAACACAGCCCATCACAGGTCGAACTTTGCCTGGCGCCAGCGGAGATTTGACCAGTCGTAGTTTACATATATATGTTTCTTCCTCTGATGGCGGTGACGCTGCTGCTTCTTCCTCTGAGAGCAGTGGTGGTAGTTCTTTTTCTCTGCTTCTTTTTCTTGATTTCTTCCTCTGATGGCGGTAATGCTGCTGCTGCTGCTGCTTCTTCTTCCTCTGATGGTGTTGCTTCCTGTTCTTGTTCTAAGACAGTCAGTTTGATGGTCTGAGTTGGTAGGTGGGGAAAGTAGGAGGTGCTGCACACTCACCTCCCCTGCTCCCCAGTCATAGTTCAAGTCAGGTTGGTGGAAGACTGGGAAGGGTAGGGAGGTGCTGCACACTCACCTCCCCTGCTCCCCAGTCATAATTCAAGTCAGGTTGGTGGAAGACTGGGAAGGGTAGGGAGGTGCTGCACACTCACCTCCCATGCTCCCCAGGTTACATTTGTAACATCTGTCAGGTTGGTTATTTTTGGAGTTGCCAGGGTCAGTCAGTCAAGCCCAGGGAAGTGCTACGCACTCACCTTGCCAAGATCAGAGGGGTGGTGGTGGTGGTAGATTTGGAGCTGGTAGGATGAGTCACATTGGTGGTGGAAGTCAAACTGGGAGACTGGGAAGGGTAGGGAGGTGCTGCACACTCACCTCCCATGCTCCCCACGGTCAGTCAATTTGGTGGTCTGTTGCCAGATTAGAGTAAGATTTGTAAGTCAGTCAGGATGGTTGTTTTTAGAGTTGCCAGGGTCAGTCAGGCTGGTGGTAGGGAAGTGCTACGCACTCACCTACCCTGGACAGGGTAAGATGTAGGGATGTAGGGATCAGAGTCACAGTGTCAGAGAGTTGCTCTTAGAAGTTGCCAGGATGAGTAAGGTCAAACTGGGAGACTGGGAAGTGTAGGGAGGTGCTGCACACTCACCTCACATGCTCCCCAGGGCCAGTCAGTTTGGTGATTACATATCTGTAAATCAGGCAGGTTGTTTGTTTTTTTGAGCTGCCAGGGTCAGTCAGTCAGGGTCAGACAAGGGAAGTGCTACGCACTCACCTTGCCAAGATCAGAGGGGTGGTGGTGGTGGTGGTCTGTACAGTTGGAGTTGCTCTTTGGAGTTGGTAGGATGAGTCAGATTGATGGGAGACTGGGAAGGGTAGGGAGGTGCTGCACACTCACCTCCCGTGCTTCCCAGGGTCAGTCAGTATGGTGGGTCTTTAGAGTTGCCAGGATGAGTCACGGGAAGTGCTACGCACTCACCTTGCCAGGATCAGTTGCCAGGGTGGGGAGTACTGGAGTACTGGTGGTGGTCTGTACAGTTGGAGTTGCCAGAATGAGTCAGATTGTTGGTCAAAGTCAAACTGGGAGACTGGGAAGGGTAGGGAGGTGCTGCACACTCACCTCCCGTGCTTCACAGGTGGGGTGGTGGTCTTTGGAGTTGTCAGGATCAGTCAGGTTGGTATTGATTTATTTTTATTATTTATTGTTGATTGCCAGACTCAGTCACTTTTATTGACGGGGGGAGTAGGAGTTTTTTGGTTTTTACTTTATTTATCTTTCTATTAATTTTATTTTATTTATTTATTTTACTTTATTTTCTATTTATTTTATTTTTTTGGTGTGGTAGTCCGTAGACTTGGGGAGAGAAGGGAAGTGCTGTGCACTCACCTCTCTTGCTCTCCCGAGGTCCGAGGTGGTAGGGAGGTTTTTATTTTTATTTTATTCATTTATTTACTTATTTGCTTTATTTATTTTATTTTATTTTATTTTATTTATTTATTTTTTTTTTTTTTTTTTTACGTGGAAGGTTGGGAGAGAAGGGAACTGCTATGCACTCACTCACCTTAATTTTTACTATTATTATTTTTTTTCCTATCTTTTGCCTGGTAGGTTGGGAGAGAAGGGAAGTGCTATGCACTCACCTTTATGTTTTTTTTTTATTTATTTTTGTTCCTGTTAGGTGGAGAGAAGGGAAGTGCTATGCACTTTTTATTTATTTTTTTTTTTATTTATTTATTTTTTTTTTTATTATTTTTTGCCTGGTAGTCCGTAGACTTGCCAGGGTTAGGTAGGGGAGAGAAGGGAAGCGCTGTGCACTCACCTCCCTTGCTCTCCCGGGGGCGGTAAGGCGGTGCCTTCCTCCCCTGGGGAGGGGTAGGGAGGTGCTGCGCACTCACCTCCCCTCCTCCCCGTGGGCAGCTCCATCACCGTACCTGTGTGTTTGAGGCACACATGGTGATGGAGGGATGCTCTTTGAAGGTTTTTGTGAGTTCCGAGAGGGGGGTTCGAACCTACGCGCCCCTCACTTCCCTCACGCCAAACTCCAAGTGCATCACTCTACCCACTGGGCCACGAGGGCCCTTTTTCTTTTTTTTAAAGTTGGTCTATTTCCCCATCTTCCCCATCTTTTTTGTAAAGTTGGTCTATTTCCCCATCTAATGTTCACGCCAGTATGTATTAAAGAATTATGATGTGAATTAATTTCATTACGTTATTTATTTATTGTATTTTCTATGGGATATGACCGCTGGCATCCCACACACACTGGGTTCCCAAGACTGTCACTACGCCATGAAACCCCAACGGTAAACAAGATATATTTGAACACATGATTTCCCCTCCAGTGTTCATGCAGCACCAAAAGTTCAATAAGAAAAACTGCTGCTGATTCTAAAGTGAGCGTTCATTCCCACAGTGATAATTAGATAATTGTTGACTTGTGGGAGTATGTCGTGGAGTGCAAATAGCAGTAGGTGAGATCAGAGAACTTTACAGAGGCGGGCATTCCTTGTGTCTGGAGCCGCCTCCTGGAACCCTCCCCTGTGCTGCACCACCACCACCATCACCAACAACAATAACAACAACACAACATTACACCTGTCCATCCTGCAGCACGAGAATGACTCAGCCCAGAGAACCACGGATTGCTTTATTCGTAATTCACGTCCACTCTCAACATAGACATCAATCAAATTATGTCATTGAAAAAGCTGGTGAAGCACTCACTTCTTCACACAGGCTTTACTACCTATCAGCAGGATGAAAGCTTCCGACTGGGAGGAAGGGCGGCGTCGGGAGGGATTAAGGGAGAGAGGGTAGGGGGACCAGCGGAGGCTGCAAGTGTGTTTATGCTTCATAGGTATAAAAAAGAATACTGCATGAAAAAGAAGAAAGACCTGTGCCCCTCCCACCCCTGCTCCCCGCGTGAGGCGATACGTAGTGAAGTGGTACTGTTGTTGTTGTTGTTATTATTATTATTATTATTATTATTATTATTATTATTATTATTATTATTATTATTATTATTATTATTATCATATATATTATTATATATTATAATCATTATTACTATTATTATTACCATTATAATTATTATTATTACCGTCATCATCGTCAGCAGCACCATCATTGTAGTGTAGCGGGTTTGTGTCCTTTTATTTCCGTGTCGTATCTTGTAAGTTGTAAGTTTTGATAGTTCAGTATTTGTAACGATGGAGACCTTGTTTTTTTATTCTTTATGCAATGCACGGTGTCATTGGCATTTACATCTATATTTTCTACTGTTTTTTTTTTCTGTTACTTATGTACTGAATCTATTTGTTTTGCAGAAAAAAAAATGTCCAAATAGTAACAGACCAAGAGGTTCTTATAAGTTTGTTTGGGTAACTATTCTACTCTATTAGTGGTAGAGAAAGGATAGCACAGAAGAAGGGTCCTTCCATCCCCCACCCCCTATCCCTCCAGGCAAGGCTCACCTGAGAAAGGAAATGGTACCATGTTGTATAGAAATAAAAAACAACATGGAATGTGAGAGGAAACTAAGAAAGAGAGGAGGACTACTTCTACCACATACAATCTACATGCCAGCACGGACAGTACGGAGTGAACGTGTTCGTTATTCAGACATGAACAATGACAACCGGGAATTAGTGTCTACATACTTGTCAAGACAGGTTTTCAATGAGTGTACAGTACCTGAGTTAACGACGCTTGATGGAACACAATTCCACATATTTATGACACGATTGAAGTAAAATGTTTGGCTTCATTTGTTTGAAATCGCTTACCTATTATTTGCTATTGTTTCTTGTAACATTAGACATGTTGAGTCTTAGGAAGAATTCGGGTCTCATATTTGTGAAACCCTTAAAAGTTTAGTAAAGCAATATCAGATCCCCTCTTAGCCTGCGTTTGGATAGGGAGAATAGATCTCGTTCTTTAAGACGTTCCTTGTAGGGTTAATTGCGAAGCTTTCAAGTAATTTTCGTTACTCTACTTCGTATTGTCTTTTTTTCTGATTTCTCAATATTCCTTCTGTAGTAGGATGACAAAAACTGTACATTGTATTCAAGATGAATGCGTACAAGTGAGTTGTAAAAAGCCAGATTTTTTTTTTTTTTATTTTTTTTTCAGATTTGAAGGTAAAAGATCTTCTTAATGAAAACTATTAATTTATTGGCAATTTCAATGACTTCGGTGCAGTGTTTGCTTGGTTCAAGATCTGCTGTCACTAAAACTCCCAGATCTTTCTCAGGATCCAAACTATTGATGGAGGGATTACTTTTTATAATTTTCCAGCAGATTGCTATTTCCTATATTCAATACGTGGCATTTATCAAAATCAAAGTTATAAGCCACGTTTCACACCATTCAATGAGAGTGTATACATCATTTTGCAAAATTTGACGTTGGTTTGGTGTCAGTCTTGTTAGCAATTTTAGTATCTGTCAATTTTGACAGTTTACTTCTGATTCCTTCGTCTATGTCATTGATATATATTATGAAGAGGATCGGTCCTAAGATTGAACATTGAGGAACGCCACTACTTATATCAATCTAATTTGAAGAATTAGCGTTTGTGGTGACCCCCACACCACAATATATATTGTACTGTCAAAAAAAAGAAGAAGAAAAGACGAAAGAAAACAAAATAAGGAAAAATAAAGAAGTGAAGATAAAATAAGTCAAAAGAAAGAAGAAATGGAATGTTTATAGTGATTGATGTGTTGCTGATATCATGTGTGTTTTTCTCACTGAACATTAATGGCGCCGACTGAATATTTGTTGTGTTTGTGCATGTGATATTGTCTGTGTTTTGCACGATGATTGCGTTGATCAGTGAATATGTTGAAGAGATATAAGGTAACACCTAATAACTTTGAATGATTTAAAGATGAATGCGAGTGAGAAATTTTGAGTTGTAAGAAATGTAAATAATTAGTAGTTATTAATTAAAATATGAAAATGTTTGTGAGTTTTACTGTACCATTTATAAACCAATTCCTTGCAATATCTCAGAACACGACACGTTAATTCAGTATGTCTGTCTGTCTGTCTGTCTCTCTGTCTGTCTGTCTGTCTATTTACCTAATCTATTTTCTACTTACTGAACTGTGTATCTACCCATCTATTTATATTTATATCTAATTAAATATTTATTTATTTATTCATCTATCTATCAATCTATCTATCCATCCATCTGTCCATCTATATATCTATTTATCAGCGAGTCGATCTATTTAACCATTTACCCATCCAGCCATCTATCTATAACTCTACCTGTTCAACCAGATACCTATTCATTAATCAATTCGTCAGACCAACAACACATTTCTCTATCTGCGCCTGAACATACTCACCGATCCATCTCCCCGTTCACCGCCACTGTACCGAGATAATGCACCCTCAATACACTCCTATACTCGGCGGCGGCTAGGCAACGCTATTTCGACATGTTCCACTAAGCATCCCTCCAGTTCCTCCCACAGCTCCCTGCTTATAAGGGGAGACCAGGCCCTGCTAATACTACGGGACGGGAGGAAGAGGGGGAGGAAGAGGAGGGGCGTCTGTTGCAAGCATTATGTCGGCAAAAGGAAGGATGGAACATAAGGGAGAGAGGATGAAGGATGGTGGAGCGAGGGAAGAGAAGAAAGGAATTCCTGAAAATGGGAGAAGTTGACAGTGAGGTGTGATGTTGTTGTTAGTGGTGGTGGTGGTGGTGGTGGTGGTGAGGGACAGGAGATTAATTAGGAATGATTAGTGGTAACGGGGGTGAGGTATGGGACAGAATCATGGTGAAGTGGAGTGTAAGCTGTGGTGATGGTGACGGTGATGGTGATGTTGTGGTGACGAGGATGAGCTTGTGCGTGAATGATTACTGATTAGTGATGACAGGTTAATAGAGCGTCAGTTTATATTAACAGCCACTGGACATGATACATTACGGACAGCTGGTGTGCAGTGGAGGGAGCGTGTTATTATCATAGTCTCCAGATCACTTATTAGAGTCTAGAATAGATCATAAGGCTAACAATTTGGTTACAGTTTACAATACCACTTAATTTCCGCATGGTAAAGAGTGGATGGAAAAGAGAGTTAAATCAGGTTGGTTCATTTAGTTAGGAAGGTGTCTTGATACTCGTCACTTATAGCAACTCAAGTCATACGGAGGTGAGTAAACATATATGATCAGTTCAAGTCATAACAAGTTTGGGATGTTAGATAAAAATCAGGGAGAATTACGGAGTTTAACTGTGAAAGGGATCAAAGAGCGAAGAGGCCAGTCAACTCTCGCACTATTAAAGAGAAAACAAGGGCTGAAAGTAAGTGAAAAGCCTAGTTGTATCAGACGTGCGTTTCATGAGCAGGGCTGAACTGTAGCGTTTGGATTGCTTTGTATTCATGGTGAGGGGAATCACAGCAGGGGCGGGATGTGATACGTTAATAGGAGTGTTTGTATGCGTAATAAAGTGACACAATAATGGATATGGAACGTGCCACATTGATTGCTTTGCATTCATTTTAAAGGGAAATCATGCCACCAATGAAATGTAACACGTTATTTGGAATATTGGTTATTTGGAAGCACTAAGTGGTTGTCAGATGACACTTGATCATAAAAGTCCATGGATACTTAACTAAACGTACAGAAAAAAAAAAAAGTACTGAAATTTTAAAGAACACATGCTTCTCTCTGACGAGCATCACTCGCAAGACCTGCATTACATTCAGTCCCGAAGAATCCTCAAGAGTCCCTTTAAATTATTTGACCCTTCCACATGAAACAATCACACTGGAGAAATGGTTCTCAACTGGTGGTCCACAGTGACTCTTTAGGGTGGTCCACAGGATGCCTACTGTATTTGCTGATAAAAAAAATTAAATGGAAAATTCAGTATGAACAATTTTGATCAAAATGAATAACTACTATTATTACATTTCTATTTAAGAGAACCATTGACAGTCTAAGTTGTAGCTGTTAGGTAATACTTCGAGTCACTTCTAAGTTTAATCTACAACGAATGTTCAAGATTCACGCCGCCATCCGTGTTGATTAGTTGTATTAAACCAAAATTGAAAGGGTCCAAATTTTCTTTTTGTTTTTGTTAGTGGCCCGTGGCTTAAAAAGAGATGAAAACCACTGCACTAGAGAGTAATAACGGCATTAGCAAAAGCGTCCACTTCAAACACCCTTTTGTCTCTGCCTGTGGGCGCACAAATTACCTCAGAATGTTACGTCACAATGAATAAGACAAGTGAAAAAGCTTTCTTTCTCTTGAATTTGAATACCGTCTTTTCGGAAATATTGATTTTTTTATTTTATTTTGTGCAATAAGAAATGAAAACTTTTGCAATTTTGAGAAGAGTGAAAAAAAAAATCTACAATTCACCCTAAGGAGGAGGAACAAAAAAATTACGAACTCTACCACCACGACCACCACCACCACCACCACCACGTCCACCACCACATCCTCGTCCTCCAGATCCTCCTTTTTTATTTTGCATAGGAATAATGATAAAATCTCACTTCATTTTTTCCAATCAAAATGCAGCCAGTTTTTCCCACACTGCACGATGGTTTTCCCACGCCAGCACAAGCACAAGGGCGTGTCAGTTTGGCAGAAGTCATACACTGCTCTAGCTTACTTTACTAAATGGTAGTTAATCTAAATTAATTCCAAAGCGATATGTAAAGACCTGTGGGAGTGTTTCTGTTTTGGTTATCCATTGTAATCACATGTAATCCTCATTTTCTTCGTCCGCATTCTCCTGTTATTGATCAACTTTGTGATTTTAAGTACTAGAGGTCAAAGTTGCAGGGCATAACCTGTGTATGCAGCCCCTAAAGGGAAGGTACACAGACCCAGTGACCGAAGCTGTGGCCTGATTGACTGCCGCCTCCCTGGAAAACGCAACGCAAGGATGCTGCACCACCCCTCAACAACCAAACTGTGCCTTCACCTGCGCTACGCACACACCACATCACACAACTATCATGCATTTACACTCTCCCTCACAAACAAAAGTAGACAGACCACAACTCTTTCCCTCACTATTCTCTCAAGTTCTATGTGGTTTTTCTATACCACGTGGTATCAATTCCTGTATCTTGTCAGCTTCTGCTGGAGGGATTGGTGGGGAGGAACCTTCTGTACTATCCTGTATCTCCCACAAATAGTTAATGTAGAATAATTATCCAAACAGCCTCGTCAATACCTCAAGGTTTGGTATTCCGTTGTATTCCTTTGTATTCCTTTGTATTCTTTCCTCCTCCTCCTCCTCCTCCTCCTCCTCCTCCTCCTCCTCCTCCTCCTCCTCCTGCTGCTGCTGCTGCAGTAAGTGATGGCTCATGAATACCACGTGAATATGTTCTTTAAACCACTCAGTGACATCATAATTCGAGCTAAGACAGACAGAGAGAGAGAGAGAGAGAGAGAGAGAGAGAGAGAGAGAGAGAGAGAGAGAGAGAGAGAGAGAGAGAGAGAGAGAGAGAGAGAGAGAGAGAGAGAGAGAGAGAGAGAAATATTCATGGCAAAAAGTAAATGTAAATTCTTTCATACAAATGCACCACATTAAGCGCCTCCAGCGTAAGACTGTATAATTATCAGGCAGGAAGCGCGGCAGTAAACACGTGAAGTCTATGGAGAAGGCAGAGCGTGTTTCACTTGCTGGTCTTGCCTCTCACTTTTTTAATATACGTTTTCTTTTTTTTTCTTCTTTTTTTTCCTTGCGTGGATTGACAAGGTGTGGAATAACAGTAAGAAAATATAAATAATAGAAAAACTGAATTGGTGTCACTCCAGCTAATAATCCTGCTCTTTACTACTACTACTACTACTACTACTACTACTACTACTGTTATTAACAGTCACCTATTACAACTCAGGAAAACTTTTTTTCTTCCAACCCTTTATGCTTCTTACAAACATGGAACTTCATTTGGAAATAAAAACACTGCAGTAAACAATGCAACACATGTTTAATTTAGTCAGTATAAAATAGTATTCTAACATTTGCATATAGCCACTACTTATACTCACACTCTCATATCTTCTTGGCGAATGGCAAACAGAGGAACAAAAAAATATCTTTTCAGTTGCTGCTTCCTACATACAGACAAAAAAAAAAGAGAAAAGAGAGAGAAAAAAAGTCAATAACAAAAAATCTAAATATGTTTCAGGAAGTGCCTCAATGTTCTTAAAACAACTAGTCACAGGAAGGGGAAAAAACAGAAACAGGCAGAGAATTCCAGAGTTTACCAATGAAGGGGATGAAAGAATGAAGATATTGCTTAACTCCTGGACTACTGAAAGGGAACGGAATAAAGTGAAAGTGTTGTGTAGCGTCAGCGTGGGGAAGGAGAGACGCATGCTGATGGCAAATTCAGAAGAGCAGTAACCATAGAAATAACAACACAAGACAGACTTCCCCCATTTTTTCCATCTTCATATACTTGTGTGCATTTTTTGTAGCACATCAGTGTATTTGCTATGGTAAGCTCAGTAGGTATGAAATGTTCTCTAGGGTATGCATTAATTCATCCATTTATTTATTTATTTATTTATTCACTTATTTATTATCTATTTACTTCATATTCTACTTTTCATAACCACATCGTATTGAGAGGCACTTTTGTGACTCACTGAGAAATTACTTGTTTATTACAGTACAGCATAAAGCAAGTGTCTGCAGTGAGTCAGACACTTTGTCAAGCAGCCTTACCTTACATGCACATGGAATAACATAGGCAAGCATGACTGCCTTCACTTAAATGTAAACCTAAAAATGGAAGGACGTACACTGCGCTACAAAAACAGCTCCGTCCCCGTCACTCACCGGTAAATTGTGAGTGTGTCAGGAGGAGCAGCAAAAAGCCAGTCCTCGTCGTCTGGCCGCGAGGAAGGAAAAAGGTCCCGCCTCTGCTGCATCCGACAAGACAAACACAAAATCAGAGGACTGTGTTAAACCCTCAAGACAAAAAGAAAAAAAAGTGTCTGAGTCTGATGGTGTCAACCAAGACTGGCTATCCCGTATATGAAGTGAGTTATGGCAAATAATTCCCGCATTTTGCGCCCTCCAGCTCGATCTGTAGTGATGAGGCGATAGTTGCAAGAGTTGCGAGGCAGAAACCTTCGCCCACATGTCGATAAATCGAAATATGCAAAATACAACAAAAAAGGTGAGTCTGACGAAGAAATTACATAAAATAAGAAAGATACGCCTTCAAAAGTTAACAACCAAGAAGTGTTTCCGAAACTGAAATCGAAACTTTTATATGCGATGGACACCAAAAGGTGCTCCTGGCCAAATCATCGTTGTACCCTCAAGGGCCAGGCGGGAGCGGTGGGGTGTACAGATGTGCAGTAACAAAAATAGAACCATCTCGCTCTGCTAGGGGAATAATCCCTCCAAAGATATTCAATACGTTACTAAATGATAAAGAAAATCATAAATTTTCTTTCATTCGCTGACAAGGAAAATAAAAACGTGATGAAACAAATATTTTCAGAAATCTACAACGACGAGCCTCTAAAAAAGGGAGACAAATAGTGTGGGCCGGCTCTAGTCATCAAGGCCCACGTCACCTTGACTTTTCAAGGTGACAATCAACACACACACAGACAAATAACAACACTTCACAGAACAATACAAGCTTGCCTCTCTTTGATTTTACTTGAATAAAGCTGCAACAAAGGTTATGACGATAAAAAGCTACCTTACGTTAAGTCACAAATATCATGGTAGTAACGCTTCCCGGGAAATCACAGTTAAAAATAATATCAATACCAATTGGACAAAGAAAATGTAAATATGTTTTCTCCATAGAAGGAAAGATTTTTATTTTATTTTATTTTTATTTATTCATTTACTTATTTTTATTTTTTAACGTGGAAATCAAATTCACACTAAATGATATGTGTTACAGTAATAGTTTCCAAGGACACTTTATCATAACATGCAAAACATTATTAATCTACATAACAGTAAAACACAGTAAACGATTAATAAACGGATAAATTAGAAGATCTGATATTTGTAATAAATAATAAATATTATTTATTACCTAATAATATCTTAGGTGAATATATATTCCTGTTATGCTGGAAAGTTTTTTGTAATTGCATCTTTCCTTTCTTTACTCGTATATTCGTACATACAAAAGATACATCCGAAAAAAAAAAATTGGAACGCAAAAATAATAGCTAAATGTTAGGTTTCAACTGAATCTCCAAGTAAATATTTGTACTATAAAGATGACACTATTATAGAAAATATATGATCTCGTATCCTTTTCTATATGCATACACTAAAATAAGCACACGAAGACTGAAATACAAAAATTATAGTTTTGAAAAAGATTCTCGGTTAATTCTTAAAGGACTCTTTTCCCTGTAAGATGTTGGAATGAACAATATAGACTAAATTTACATTCTTTCTTCTTTCACATATATATCCTAGCAAGGCAGAAAAATGGGAGACAAAAACAACGCTCTGGAAAAAGGTTTAAACTAATTCTTCAATGGATAATACTACTGACACGATACCATGGAAGCACATCCTTTCTTTCCTTCATAGATTCGTGGGAAGCAGACAGGAGAAAGGCAGGCAACAGTGACAGGTTTCGGTTGACATGGAAAAAAAAAAAGTTTAACAGCGAGTTCCAAACAGAGTGCACATGATGTAATGAAGCAGGTACTCACTTTCCTCCTGCACGTGTTGGCAGTGTTCACCGCGGCACCACCTGCCATCCTTTCCTGAAAATATCAAAACATCCACATAAAGAATAGCAGGTTCAAGGTATTCTGTGGTCGTAAGACTCGGCCCCATCAGACTGTGCGAGCATTTTTATGTCGATCTGCTTCTCTGCAATAATATTTTATGTCAATGAGCCTTTGGTTAGGAATGACTCACCGACAGACAGATACACAGGCAAACACACACACACACACACACACACACACACACACACACACACACACACACACACACACACACACACACACACTATCCGAGAAAAACTGCTTGACTATGTCCATCAGTTTACCAAATTATTTATAGCTAGGATCCTCTTTAGCGAACTCAGGAGACTACAGTCACTACAAGCGGCCCTGCACTATAGAAGGAAGAACAAAGGTACAGCTATCACAATTGTTTTTTTGTTTGTTTTTTGTTTTCTTCTTTTTCTTTTTTTTCAGCAATCTGTAAATCTGCGTGGTTGCTGCTCGAGGTGGCAGAGCATTAACCGGAGCTGTGTATGTATGAGACTACACTTTTATTTGAAATATTTAGATGCACGGTTCTACTTTATGCTTCTGTTTATCCTACTTAGTATTAAAACAAGAGTGGGATTTTATTAAGTTTATAAAGGAACGTTACTGAATGCTGTTGACGAGACAACGATGAGACAAATTCTTATTTCAGTTCTACATCACCAGTGTTTACGGCTTCACTCCAGAACAGGACTCCCTAACCTCCTCTCATCCCAAGCAAAGCCTCTTACGAGTAAATCGTTTCGTTATTGTCAATCTATTATCTGTTCTTTATATTCAAGAGAAAATATGGAAACAGTTGAATCTACTTTTCTATATCATGTCTTCTGGGTTGTGACTGATTTCTTTCTAGCGTCTGCAGCTTAAGAGTGTCAATGAAGAATAATGATGCTATTTCACTGAACTTAAAGCTTTCACTGTAAGGAATCTCTCTCTCTCTCTCTCTCTCTCTCTCTCTCTCTCTCTCTCTCTCTCTCTCTCTCTCTCTCTCTCTCTCTCTCTCTTCCAAACCATATCTCACTCCCAAGTAGAATTCACCTTCTCTCTTTTACCCATCTTTACTGTATTTCACTAAGTAAGGCTATTTTCTAAGAAGTAACATCCTAACAATCCTCCTTCAGCTTGAGCAGCAACACTAATTTTATTGCAAACCTTCCAGTTCGACTTCGCTTCGATTACCTTACTTAAGGTTTCCAGTCAAGAGATACCCTGCCATGCCTCGCCTCACCCTCCCTAACACTCCGCCAAGACAATGATTCCCTTGGTACCATCGCCGCGTGTACCAGGATGAGAGAAAAGCCGACAGTCCACTGCTAAGCCATGCGCGGATTAGCGCCGTTAGCATCAGTCCGAGAACACAAGCAATTCAACTGACCTTGGAAAACCTTGAGCTGAAGCCAGGAGGGAAAGTAAAGTGTGTCTAGAATATGAAGGTGGTAGTTAAGTGAGACTGAAGAGGAGGAGCACAAGTCATGTTGCGATTGACGGATGAAGGCAATCTAGGGAGAGTGTCGCACAGAGGAGGCGGGACGCAAGGCGCCTTCAGGCCAGTCACTGCTGGTGTCCCTCGCCTCCCCTTCCTGCCTCGCTGCGAGGTGAAGGGGCCACTACCACCGCTGCCTCAACACTTACACTACCTTTGCGTCTCAACACTGAAATGCTTCAATGAATGGGAATGAACGGGAAAGTAATGGTCACTTAGAATTGCTTAGAACAAGTACATGTTACTAAGTGTTTTAAATCAATCTGTCTGTCTGCGTCTGTCTGTTTATCTCTGCCTCACATCTTCACTATAATGTTCTGTAAGAAAGAGCATCCCAATCTCTGTTGCTTTCTTGCAGCACATCTATTTGTATTAATGTTGTGTGTGTGTGTGTGTGTGTGTGTGTGTGTGTGTGTGTGTGTGTGTGTGTGTGTGTGTGTGTGTGTGTGTGTGTGTGTGTGTGTGTGTGTGTGTGTGTGTGTGTGTGTGTGTGTGTGTCTAGTGTAACATTACGAGTGGAACAATATTTACGAGTATGGGTCAGTGGGTCTGTCTTCTGGTATATTTAGTAGTTTTAGGAAATCAATGACAACTACGTATTGTGCCTGAAAAATGGCATACCGTAAATACGAGGCAATGAGAGAAAAAATATAGTTAGGTCACTATGTATGCATTTTCTTCGCTTACAGTAATTGTTATCACGAAAGAATATACGAGTAACGGAAGAGGCATACGTTTATATTATGCAAACATTATGCTGTATTAATATCCCACTGACTAATTCAGTAGGACCTTTGGTTAAGTACTCGCTGCAGGGCACGGTAAAATATTTATTATAATGCTTTACAAAGAAATTGTGCAAATATATTCTTTAGAATGAAATATACCAGTTTCTGCCGCTATTTAAAACTACTTTGTCCATGTCTGTGTCTGCCCGCACATCCATCTGTCCCTCTGTCTATTTGTCTGTTTCTCTGTCTGCTTGCTTGCCTTCTATTTTTGCCTGCCTGCCTGTCTGCCTGCTTCTTTGCCTGCCTATCCTCTTCAAGTTAGGCTGACTATTTCCCTGTCACCCTGTCTGTCTGCCTGCTTTCTTTCTTTCCTTTTTGTATGTCCATCCACCTCTTTCCCCGCCCGTTAAGCCTGGTACACATTATGCATCATGTATCAGCCACGTGATGCAGTAGTGGTGTTGAAAAAAATTACTAGCGGCCAAACTGTACTGCATCACTGCTCACATTGTTCTCGGCAACTTCTCGCGCGCCAGCTGCTCAGTGAGAGTTCAACTTTCATGCGGGGAGGATGTGCGCCGATGATGGAATCTGCCAGGAGACTCTACTATGGAGTGTAGTTGCTCTGTGTGCAGCAAAAAAGAAACTTTTGAGGAGGAAGAAACGTAGAGCCTTGTGGTGTAAGCAATGGCTTTCTCGGCGACATCTGAAGGGAAGCTTCAATCAAATATTTATGGAGCTACAGGTCGAAAATCCAACAGACTTCGAAAATTACACAAGAATGCCAATCCCTGCATTCTATAAATTGCTGACAAAAATTTAACCCTACATTTGTAAGCAGGACACCAGCTTTCGGGACAGCATATCACCAGGAGCTCGTCTGGAGGCTACACTACGCTTTCTTTTATTGTTTCCAAGCTTGCACTTCTGACGTTTCTCATTTTATACTACTTGGACTTGATGTTCCAAACAGATGGATGTTCCTTGAGCAATTCAATGAAATGTTGGGTGTTGGCCCTTGTCCACTCAAAGGGTATGGCGGGTGGTGGAGATTCGAGAGCCATCGGCGCTGGAGCGGAGCGTGACCGGACGTCCTGTCGCTCTGACTGGTCATGCATCACTGAGCTGCAATTTGAAAATCGAGCCGACCCAGCAACACGTTGGTGATGCGCTTTCGTGTTGAAAAATGACTTTTTCAACACATCCATTCAACACGATGCGCATCATGATACATAATGTGTACGGGCCTTTAGTCTGTCTGCCTCCTTGCTTGCTTGCTTGCCTCCCTGCCTGTTTGTTTGACCGTCTGTTTTCCTGCCTACCTGTCCGCTCTCTCTCTCTCTGATGATTACCTAAACAAGTCAACACATTATTTAAATCACAACTACGTAATACCAAGGTACTTGAAGGCTTGTCTGTAAGTGGTATCAGTGTGAACAGGTTACATCACGCTCCTATACAATCATGATTTGCGCAGCACACCCTCCATAGTAGGTTGGCAGGCACTTCCCACACGTTAAGGAGTCCTTCTTTATTTCACTCTCTAATTTAAACTTCTTTATGCAAATGAAATTAAAATTCGGGATTTAAATGATCACTTACTTTCTTCGCGCATAACAAAAATGTGCTGGACAAATATAACGAAAAATATTTACATAAAAAAACAATATTAATATTGCAGCCACACTTCACAGTAACGAAAGCTTTCATAAATAAAGGAAGATATTGCAAAGGTCGCACTGAAATATTATTTATCACCGTACAACTACCATACCTAATTCCCGGGAGCAGACTCATGCAGGATATAAAAAGATGAAATACCAATAAATAGCGGTAGAGAGTCATGAGAACATGGCAATTCATCAAGGAACTCCCGAGAGAGAGAGAGAGAGAGAGAGAGAGAGAGAGAGAGAGAGAGAGAGAGAGAGAGAGAGAGAGAGAGAGAGAGAGAGAGAGAGAGAGAGAGAGAGAGAGAAGGATAATATGAAAAATAGGGCCCTAAGGAGGGCAGGAGGCATGCAGGCAGGAAGGAAGGAAGACAAAAACAAGTATCAATATAATAAACATAATAAATAATAATAAATAATAAATAAAAATAATGATAGAGAGATACATTACATTGCACGTGTATCTAAGAGTGAACATTACTCACGGCTCACCAGCACTCCCCGGCACACAGCTAATCCTGGCGCTAGTGAGGCTCTGAGGAGGAAAGACGCTTACTTTCCCTTGGCTTACAAATGAAAGTGTGCTCTACCGTACCTCCCATCAGGAAGCCACGCTGATGGGCTATTAAAAGATGGAGTGTGCTTTTCAGTATTTCTACATCAGGAACACAGCCACTAGAACAACTAATTGCTTAATGTCCAAGGCAGGTACAGAGAGAGAGAGAGAGAGAGAGAGAGAGAGAGAGAGAGAGAGAGAGAGAGAGAGAGAGAGAGAGAGAGAGAGAGAGAGAGAGAGAGAGAGAGAGAGAGAGAGAGAGAGAGAGAGAGAGAGAGAGAGAGAGAAAAAAATAAATAAATAAATAATTATATATAGAAATGAAAACGAAATTAAATTGGTTAACATCCCAGCCACAACCATCACCCCCGCCACCACCACCACCACCACCACCACCAGCACGTCGCCGCCACCAGCTTGAACCGCAGTCAAAGGGAGCCCCATACATGTGTTTAATTTCTGGCAGGGTTTTTTTCTTATTTATTTACTTATTTATCTATTTATTTATTTAGTTTTTTTTTTTTTTTTTTGCAATACCGTAGAAAATTTGAAACGCCGTCTTGATAAATACTGTACCTCAAATCCGCGGGTAACAGTGTTTGTTTGTTACAGATTAAAACTCCTTGCCTCCAGGAAATGAGGGCACCTCATTTCATCTATTTTCATTCTTTCCTATAAATTTTTTTTTTCAGGCTTTCCTTCTCTAACCCAGTAAGGTATTTACTTCAGATTTGTTTCCTGTACGGCTTATGACGGAGGGAGTGGAGGGTGAGGAGAGAGCCTTCTGCTTTGCTGTCCTTTTCTTCTACTATCACCTTAGTAGCCCTAGGACAGATCATCTCGTGAGAACCGCAAGGTTTGTTGTGGCCTGTATTTCTATGTAACTTTATGTAACTCTCCCTCGCTGTACACACACACACACACACACACACACACACACACACACACACACACACACACACACACAGACACACGTTAATTAAAGAAATGCTGCTGTTCTGTCATGTATCCAGTATATTTTGTTTTGTTCTCCACAGGTAACAATTAATGTGGTGCTTTTCCCGTTCCAGTTCTCTGTGACCTCTGGTATTCTTTTAGCCTGTCTTTTTACTCTGACAGGCGATGCTACTGTTATGACCACGACGATGAGAACGAGGACGACGACGATTAGAGGCACCGCACGCACGACGGCAAAAACGACAGTGATGATTTTTGTAAAGTTAAGCAGCAGCAGCAGCAGCAGCAGCAGCAGCAGAAGCAACAACAGCAGCAGCAGCAGCAGCAGCAGCAGCAGCAGCAGCAGCAGCAGCAGCAGCAGCAGCAGCTAGCAGCAGCAGCAGCAGCAGCTATAGCAGCAGCAGCAGCAGCAGTAGTAGTAGTAGTAGTAGTAGTAGTAGTAGTAGTAGTAGTAGTAGTAGTAGTAGTAGTAGTAGTAGTAGTAGTAGTAGTAGTAGTAGCAGTAGTAGTAGTAACAGTAGTAGTTGCTCCTTTTGTTGTTGTTGTTGTTGTGGAAGGAAGGAAAAGCAGCAATACCAACAACAGCAGCAAGATCAGCGACGGCAACAGCAGCACCAGCAGCAGCAGCAGCAGCAGCAGCAGCAGCATATTTAGTGTAATAATCTCCAACAGATAAAACACGCGGTGAGAAGTAACACGAGGCATCCTGGACAAACACCTGTCCACCTCGGCCCTGCAGGAGCTAAGATAGACAAAATGCATTTATAGTTGTTCAAGTGTCCAGCTTAGGTTACAGAGGCGTAGGTTAAGTCAGCCTGGTTGCATGGTGCACACCAGGATGCATGATATTTTTCAAAGGTTACCCAGAATTGTTGGCTACATGGAAGTGTACATGACATGACCAGTGTCATGAGGAAGAAGAAGTAAGTTGCCATACTGCTTAGTATGAAAAGATATAAATTGTGATTAAAGTATTACAAATTCATGTATTATATTGGTATATTACAGTACACTCAAACGCAACCCGCGCCTCATGTGTTTGAGATGTGGCGTTTTAAGACTACAGAAAAAAAAGTCAAATATTCATGTAATTCTTTTGTAATCACTTGTCCAAGGCTCAAGTGTATATAAATTTATTAAATTTATTTAATTTAAAGGGTGGATGAATTTAGAAAAGGTGGAAATACTGAAGAAAAAAAAATAACATTGAATAAATTATGAGAAAAAAAAATTACGTAGTAATAAGACAGTCTTCTGCAGGAGAAGAAAAAGAAGAAGGAATAGGAGGAATAATACAGCAACATTCTCGCATGCATTGTTGAAGTTGAAGTGTGGATGTCTGAAGCAGCAGCCTTGCCTGGCACTTTCACTTTTTTTTTTTTTCCCCCTCTCTAAACACAGCCCATCACAGGTCGAACTTTTCCTGGCACCAACGGAGATGTGACCAGTCGTAGTTTACATATATATGTTTCTTCCTCTGATGGCGGTGACGCTGCTGCTTCTTCCTCTGAGAGCAGTGGTGGTAGTTCTTTTTCTCTACTTCTTTTTCTTGATTTTTTCCTCTGATGGCGGTAATGCTGCTGCTGCTGCTGCTGCTGCTGCTTCTTCTTCCTCTGATGGCGTTGCTTCCTGTTCTTGTTCTAAGACAGTTTGATGGTCTGAGTTGGTAGATGGGGAAAGTAGGAGGTGCTGCACACTCACCTCCCCTGCTCCCCAGTCATAATTCAAGTCAGGTTGGTGGAAGACTGGGAAGGGTAGGGAGGTGCTGCACACTCACCTCCCATGCTCCCCAGGTTACATTTGTAACATCTGTCAGGTTGGTTATTTTTGGAGTTGCCAGGGTCAGTCAGTGAAGCCCAGGGAAGTGCTACGCACTCACCTTGCCAAGATCAGAGGGGTGGTGGTGGTGGTAGATTTGGAGCTGGTAGGATGAGTCACATTGGTGGTGGAAGTCAAACTGGGAGACTGGGAAGGGTAGGGAGGTGCTGCACACTCACCTCCCATGCTCCCCACGGTCAGTCAATTTGGTGGTCTGTTGCCAGATTAGAGTAAGATTTGTAAGTCAGTCAGGATGGTTGTTTTTAGAGTTGCCAGGGTCAGTCAGGCTGGTGGTAGGGAAGTGCTACGAACTCACCTACCCTGGACAGGGTAAGATGTAGGGATGTAGGGATCAGAGTCACAGTGTCAGAGAGTTGCTCTTAGAAGTTGCCAGGATGAGTAAGGTCAAACTGGGACGGTGTCATTGGCATTTACATCTATATTTTCTACAGTTTTTTTTTTTCTGTTACTTATGTACTGAATCTATTTGTTTTGCAGAAAAAAAGTCCTTACAGTAACAGACCAAGAGGTTCTTATAAGTTTGTTTGGGTAACTATTCTACTCTATTAGTGGTAGAGAAAGGATAGCACAGAAGAAGGGTCCTTCCATCCCCCACCCCCTATCCCTCCAGGCAAGGCTTACCTGAGAAAGGAAATGGTACCATGTTGTATAGAAATAAAAAACAACATGGAATGTGAGAGGAAACTAAGAAAGAGAGGAGGACTACTTCTACCACATACAATCTACATGCCAGCACGGACAGTACGGAGTGAACGTGTTCGTTATTCAGACATGAACAATGACAACCGGGAATTAGTGTCTACATACTTGTCAAGACAGGTTTTCAATGAGTGTACAGTACCTGAGTTAACGACGCTTGATGGAACACAATTCCACATATTTATGACACGATTGAAGTAAAATGTTTGGCTTCATTTGTTTGAAATCGCTTACCTATTATTTGCTATTGTTTCTTGTAACATTAGACATGTTGAGTCTTAGGAAGAATTCGGGTCTCATATTTGTGAAACCCTTAAAAGTTTAGTAAAGCAATATCAGATCCCCTCTTAGCCTGCGTTTGGATAGGGAGAATAGATCTCGTTCTTTAAGACATTCCTTGTAGGGTTAATTGCGAAGCTTTCAAGTAATTTTCGTTACTCTACTTCATATTGTCTTTTTTTTTCTAATTTCTCAATATTCCTTCTGTAGTAGGATGACAAAAACTGTACATTATATTCAAGATGAATACGTACAAGTGAGTTGTAGATGGCCAGATTTTTTACTTATTTATTTATTTTTTTTCAGATTTGAAGGTGAAAGATCTCCTTAATGAAAACTATTAATTTATTGGCAATTTCAATGACATCGGTACAGTGTTTGCTTGGTTCAAGATCTGCTGTCACTAAAACTCCCAGATCTTTCTCAGGATCCAAACTATTGATGGGGGATTACTTTTCATAATTTTCCAGCAGATTGCTATTTCCTATATTTAATACGAGGCATTTATCAAAATCAAAGTTATAAGCCACGTTTCACACCATTCAATGAGAGTGTATACATCATTTTGCAGAATTTGACGTTGGTTTGGTGTCAGTCTTGTTAGCAATTTTAGTATCTGTCAATTTTGACAGTTTACTTCTGATTCCTTCGTCTATGTCATTGATATATATTATGAAGAGGATCGGTCCTAAGATTGAACACTGAGGAACGCCACTACTTATATCAACCTAATTTGAAGAATTAGCGTTTGTGGTGACCCCCATACCACAATATATATTGTACTGTCAAAAAAAAAAAAACACGAAAGAAAACAAAATAAGGAAAAAGAAAGAAGTGAAGATAAAATAAGTCATAAGAAAGAAGAAATGGAATGTTTATAGTGATTGATGTGTTGCTGATATCATGTGTGTTTTTCTCACTGAACATTAATGGCGCCGACTGAATATTTGTTGTGTTTGTGCATGTGATATTGTCTGTGTTTTGCACGATGATTGCGTTGATCAGTGAATATGTTGAAGAGATATAAGGTAACACCTAATAACTTTGAATGATTTAAAGATGAATGCGAGTGAGAAATTTTGAGTTGTAAGAAATGTAAATAATTAGTAGTTATTAATTAAAATATGAAAATGTTTGTGAGTTTTACTGTACCATTTATAAACCAATTCCTTGCAATATCTCAGAACACGACACGTTAATTCAGTATGTCTGTCTGTCTATCTGTCTGTCTCTCTGTCTGTCTGTCTATTTACCTAATCTATTTTCTACTTACTGAACTGTTTATCTACCCATCTATTTATTTTTATATCTAATTAAATACTTATTCATTTATTCATCTATCTATCAATCTATCTATCCATCCATCTGTCCATCTATATATCTATTTATCAGCCAGTCGATCTATTTAACCATTTACCCATCCAGCCATCTATCTATAACTCTACCTGTTCAACCAGATACCTATTCATTAATCAATTCGTCAGACCAACAACACATTTCTCTATCTGCGCCTGAACATACTCACCGATCCATCTCCCCGTTCACCGCCACTGTACCGAGATAATGCACCCTCAATACACTCCTATACTCGGCGGCGGCTAGGCAACGCTATTTCGACATGTTCCACTAAGCATCCCTCCAGTTCCTCCCACAGCTCCCTGCTTATAAGGGGAGACCAGGCCCTGCTAATACTACGGGACGGGAGGAGGAGGGGGAGGAAGAGGAGGGGCGTCTGTTGCAAGCATTATGTCGGCAAAAGGAAGGATGGAACGTAAGGGAGAGAGGATGAAGGATGGTGGAGCGAGGGAAGAGAAGAAAGGTGCTCGTGAAAATGGGAGAAGTTGGGAGTGAGGTGTGGTGGTGGTGGTGGTGGTGGTGGTGGTGAGGGACGGAAGATTAATTAGAAATGATTATTTGTGGCGGGGGTGATGTATGGGACAGAATCATGGTGGAGTGTTGTGTAAGCTGTGGTGATGGTGACGGTGATGGTGATGTTGTGGTGACGAGGATGAGCTTGTGCGTGAATGATTACTGATTAGTGATGACAGGTTAATAGAGCGTCAGTTTATATTAACAGCCACTGGACATGATACATTACGGACAGCTGGTGTGCAGTGGAGGGAGCGTGTTATTATCATAGTCTCCAGATCACTTATTAGAGTCTAGAATAGATCATAAGGGTAACAATTTGGTTACAGTTTACAATACCACTTAATTTCCGCATGGTAAAGAGTGGATGGAAAAGAGAGTTAAATCAGGTTGGTTCATTTAGTTAGGAAGGTGTCTTGATACTAGTCTCTTATAGCAACTCAAGTCATACGGAGGTGAGTAAACATATATGATCAGTTCAAGTCATAACAAGTTCGGGAAGTCAGATAAAAATCAGGGAGAATTACGGAGTTTAACTATGAAAGGGATCAAAGAGTGAAGAGGCCAGTCAACTCTCGCACTATTAAAGAGAAAACAAGGGCTGAAAGTAAGTGAAAAGCCTAGTTGTATCAGAGCGTGTGTTTCATGAGCAGGGCTGAACTGTAGCGTTTGGATTGCTTTGTATTCATGGTGAGGGGAATCACACCAGGGGCGGGATGTGATACGTTAATAGGAGTGTTTGTATGCATAATAAAGTGACACAATAATGGATATGGAACGTGCCACATTGATTGCTTTGCATTCATTTTAAAGGGAAATCATGCCACCAATGAAATGTAACACGTTATTTGGAATTTTTATCCATGAAAAGAACCGTAGTAAGGCAGTTCAAGGAAGCATTAAGTGATAGTCAGATGACACTTGATCATAAAAGTAAATGAATACCTAACTCAACGCACAGAAAAAAAAAAAGTACTGAAATTTTAAAGAACACATGCTTCTCTCTGACGAGCATCACTCGCAAGACCTGCATTACATTCAGTCCCGAAGAATCCTCAAGAGCCCTTTTAAATTATTTGACCCTTCCACATGAAACAATCACACTGGAGAAATGGTTCTCAACTGGTGGTCCTCAGTGACTCTTTAGGGTGGTCCACAGGATGCCTACTGTATTTGCTGATAAAAATTAAATGGAAAATTCAGTATGAACAATTTGATCAAAATGAATAACTACTATTATTACATTTCTATTTAAGAGAACCATTGACAGTCTAAGTTGTAGTTGTTAGGTAATACTTCGAGTCACTTCTAAGTTTAATCTACAACGACTGTTCAAGATTCACGCCGCCATCCGGGACTAGGGCCTGAGAACATACTTGTACTATACGCGTCAAGGTGACGAGCCATCCTGTTCATTTCTGTCAGCTTCCACGCGGCTACACGAGTCGTCAAGTGCTGTGGACCACCGTGCCTGTGGCCACTGGCCACCGAACTGCAGTGTTGATTAGTTGTATTAAAACAAAATTTAAGGGGTCCACATTTTCTTTTTGTTTTTGTTAGTGGCCCGTGGCCTGAAAGGAGCTGAAAACCACTGCACTAGAGAGTAATAACGGCATTAGCAAAAGCGTCCACTTCAAACACCCTTTTGTCTCTGCCTGTGGGCGCACAAATTACCTCAGAATGTTACGTCACAATGAATAAGACAAGTGAAAAAGCTTTCTTTCTCTTAAATTTGAATACCGTCTTTTCGGAAATATTGATTTTTTTTTTATTTTGTGCAATAAGAAAGAAAAACTTGTCCAGTTTTCACAAGAGTGAAAAAATCTACAATTCACCCTAAGGAGAAGGAACAGAAAAATTATGAACTCTACCACCACCACCACCACCACGTCCACCACCACCACCACCACCTCTTCCTCCTCCTCCTCCTCCTCCTCTTCCTCCTCCTCCTCTTTTTTTTTTTTTTTGCATAGGAATAATGATAAAATCTCACTTCATTCTTTCCAATCAAAATGCAGCCAGTTTTTCCCACACTGCACGATGGTTTTCCCACGCCAGCACAAGCACAAGGACGTGTCAGTTTGGCAGAAGTCATACACTGCTCCAGCTTACTTTACTAAATGGTAGTTAATCTAAATTAATTCCAAAGCGATATGTAAAGACCTGTGGGAGTGTTTCTGTTTTGGTTATCCATTGTAATCACATGTAATCCTCATTTTCTTCGTCCGCATTCTCCTGTTATTGATCAACTTTGTGATTTTAAGTACTAGAGGTCAAAGTTGCAGGGGATAACCTGTGTATGCAGCCCCTAAAGGGAAGGTACACAGACCCAGTGACCGAAGCTGTGGCCTGATTGACTGCCGCCTCCCTGGAAAGCGCAACGCAAGGATGCTGCACCACCCCTCAACAACCAAACTGTGCCTTCACCTGCGCTACGCACACACCACATCACACAACTATCATGCATTTACACTCTCCCTCACAAACAAAAGTAGACAGACCACAACTCTTTCCCTCACTATTCTCTCAAGTTCTATGTGGTTTTTCTATACCACGTGGTATCAATTCCTGTATCTTGTCAGCTTCTGCTGGAGGGATTGGTGGGGAGGAACCTTCTGTACTATCCTGTATCTCCCAATAATAGTTAATGTAGAATAATTATCCAAACAGCCTCGTCAATACCTCAAGGTTTGGTATTCCGTTGTATTCCTTTGTATTCCTCTGGATTGAGAGAGAGAGAGAGAGAGAGAGAGAGAGAGAGAGAGAGAGAGAGAGAGAGAGAGAGAGAGAGAGAGAGAGAGAGAGAGAGAGAGAGAGAGAGAGAGAGAGAGAAAGCGTTCTAGGTCAGAGAGCCACATCAGTCCCCTTCCCCCCACCCCCACACCCCAGCAACACACTTCAAGCAACCATTCTGTAGACGCATCACGGGATCATTTTTAAGAGCAATACTGGATGACCATTAGGGGAGCCACACTCCACGGCCACACGCGGGTCTGTCAGGGGGAAGGGGGCGGGCAAGAGGGGCAGGCGGACCATACCAGCGTGTAGGCTCAAAAAATATCACGGCAAAAAGGAGATACAGGAAGTGAGGCTATGTTTTAATCCTATGCATTATTAAAGGCAAAAAAAGAAAGGTCTATATGAATGAAAATATGGAAAAGAACTTAGATTTTTCCCCTTCTACAGACAAATTAAAAGGAGATGGAGTTTACCTCTATTTATTGTTAAAAAAAAAATAAAATATATATATATATATATATATATATATATATATATATATATATATATATATATATATATATATATATATATATATATATATATATATATATATATATATATATATATATATATATATATATATATATATATATATATATATATATATATATATATATATATATATATATTTTTTTTTTTTTTTTTTTTTTTTTTTTTTTCTTTTTTTTTCGTGGAACACACTTGTCAGTTAAGTGAACATAAAATGGAAATGCTGAAGATAAACAAAATAATGGAGGAACACTGAACCTTTCACGAGAATGGAACTGTTGATATTACTGGGATTTTTATTTATTTTTTCTAGTGTACATCATTATCCCAGACTACATCACCACAACTACATCATTCCGTCACAGCGTAAAGGGAGAGACTATAGTGGTGATGATGTCACTGTATTTATGCTCTACAAGCTGCATCACTTTAACAAACTTTAGGCGCTGTATCATTACAAACACAACTCATCACCCACAGCAGAGTACCACACTAACATCCGACATTACCTCACCCTCCTGAGCCAATAACCTGCAGGGAGTGCCACAGCCCCGCCAGGCTACATAGAATACAAGCAATCACCCTGAGAGCGCACCCCGTCACGTGGCTCACTCTAATAGAAGCTTACAGTGTAGGGAAGCTGCCTCTGAGCGTCACATAATCCTGCACGCCATCCAGACCACGCTACGCTACGCCTCCTCCTCCTCCTCCTCCTCCTCCTCCTCCTCCTCCTCCTCCTCCTCCTCCTCCTCCTCCTCCTCCTCCTTCCTCCTACTGCTCCTCCTCCTTGTCCCCGCCCGACCACTTGCCTTCCTCTTTTACATACAAACTGCACGCCCCACGCGGCGCATGCAAACACTAGCCCGTCGCCGTACATTTGGCCGTTTGCTCTGCTCTCGACACCCACACCCATGCACGTCACTGAGAGAGAGAGAGAGAGAGAGAGAGAGAGAGAGAGAGAGAGAGAGAGAGAGAGAGAGAGAGAGAGAGAGAGAGAGAGAGAGAGAGAGAGAGAGAGAGAGAGAGAGAGAGAGAGAGAGAGAGAGAGAGAGAGAGAGAGAGAGAGAGAGAAATATTCACGGCAAAAAGTAAATTCTTTCATACAAATGCACCACATTAAGCGCCTCCAGCGTAAGACTGTATAATTATCAGGCAGGAAGCGCGGCAGTAAACACGTGAAGTCTATGGAGAAGGCAGGGCGTGTTTCACTTGCTGGTCTTGCCTCTCACTTTTTTAATATGTTTTCTTTTTTTTTTTTTTTTCCTTGCGTGGATTGACAAGGTGTGGAACAATAGTAAGAAGATATAAATAATAGAAAAACTGAATTGGTGTCACTGCAGCTGATAATCCTGCTCTTTACTACTACTACTACTACTACTACTACTACTACTACTGTTATTAACATTCACCTATTACAACTCAGGAAAACTTTATTTTTCCTCCAACCCTTTATGCTTCTTACAAACATGGAATTTCATTTGGAAATAAAAATTCAAACAGCCGAACACAAAAATCAATTAGATGCAAAAGATATTGGACGGCTCAACTTGAAACACTGCAGTAAACAATGCAACACATGTTTAATTTAGTCAGTATAAAATGGTATTCTAACATTTGCATATAGCCACTACTTATACTCACACTCTCATATCTTCTTGGCGAATGGCAAACAGAGGAACAAAAAAATATCTTTTCAGTTGCCGCTTCCATACATATAGACAAAAAAATAAAAAAAAAAAAAAAGTCAATAATAAAAAATCTAAATATGTTTCAGGAAGTGCCTCAATACTCTTAAAACAACTAGTCACAGGAAGGGGAAAAAACAGAAACAGGCAGAGAATTCCAGAGTTTACCAATGAAGGGGATGAAAGAATGAAGATATTGCTTAACTCCTGGACTACTGAAAGGGAACGGAATAAAGTGAAAGTCTTGTGTAGCGTCAGCGTGGGGAAGGAGAGACGCATGCTGATGGCAAATTCAGAAGAGCAGTAACCATAGAAATAACAACACAAGACAGACTTCCCCCATTTTTTTCCATCTTCATATACTTGTGTGCATTTTTTGTAGCATATCAGTGTATTTGCTATGGTAAGCTCAGTAGGTATGAAATGTTCTCTAGGGTATGCATTAATTCATCCATTTATTTATTTATTTATTTATTCACTTATTTATTATCTATTTATTTCATATTCTACTTTTCATTACCACATCGTATTGAGAGGCACTTTTGTGACTCACTGTTTCCTTTACATTGAGAAATTACTTGTTTATTACAGTACAGCATAAAGCAAGTGTCTGCAGTGAGTCAGACACTTTGTCAAGCAGCCTTACCTTACATGCACATGGAATAACATAGGCAAGCATGACAGGCGTCACTTAAATGTAAACCTAAAAATGGAAGGGCGTACACTGCGCTACAAAAACAGCTCCGTCCCCGTCACTCACCGGTAAATTGTGAGTGTGTCAGGAGGAGCAGCAAAAAGCCAGTCCTCGTCGTCTGGCCGCGAGGAAGGAAAAAGATCCCGCCGCTGCTGCATCCGACAAGACAAACACAAAATCAGAGGACTGTGTTAAACCCTCAAAACAAAAAGAAAAAAAAAGTGTCTGAGACTGATGGTGTCAACCAAGACTGGCTATCCCGTATATGAAGTGAGTTATGGCAAATAATTCGCGCATTTTGCGCCCTCCAGCTCGATCTGTAGTGATGAGGCGATAGTTGCAAGAGTTGCGAGGCAGAAACCTTCGCCCACATGTCGATAAATCGAAATATGCAAAATACAGCAAAAAAGGTGAGTCTGAAGAAGAAATTACATAAAATAAGAAAGATACGCCTTCAAAAGTTAACAACCAAGAAGTGTTTCCGAAACTGAAATCGAAACTTTTATATGCGATGGACATCAAAAGGTGCTCCTGGCCAAATCATCGTTGTACCCTCCAGGGCCAGGCGGGAGCGGTGGGGTGTACAGATGTGCGGTAACAAAAATAGAACCATCTCGCTCTGCTAGGGGAATAATCCCTCCAAAGATATTCAATACGTTACTAAATGATAAAGAAAATCATAAATTTTCTTTCATTCGCTGAAAAGGAAAATAAAAACGTGATGAAACAAATATTTTCAGAAATCTACAACGACGAGCCTCTAAAAAAAGGGAGACAAATAGTGTGGGCCGGCTCTAGTCATCAAGGCCCACGTCACCTTGACTTTTCAAGGTGACAATCAACACACACACAGACAAATAACAACACTTCACAGAACAATACAAGCTTTCCTCTCTTTGATTTTACTTGAATAAAGCTGCAACAAAGGTTATGACGCTAAAAAGTTATCTTAGATTAGGTCACAAATATCAAGGTGGTAACACTTCCATGCATAGAACACTGATCATCATGATACTATTGAAATGACGTATCGACTTTTCAATATCCGGTATAGATAATATTAAGAGAATGTGGTCAAATTATTTTTTTTTTGTGTGTGATTATCGAGTAAGCTGCTAACATTTTCTAAATAAATCATATTACAAGTATAAAAACTATTGATTTGAACAATGAAAAAAATATAAAAAATCACACTGTACTATATAGTATGACACAACCTACTCAGTAACATCGTGATATATGGCTCTAGTTTTTTTTTTTTTTTTTGGCGATTTTAGCATCCTTCTCACGAAGCGAGCGATAAGGCAAAGTAATCGAGAACCAAAACAAACATCTCTCAGGCGATCCTGCTGCTGCTGTAGTGTCCAGCTGCCGTAATCCATTGCTTAGGGCGTAGTAGAGATGGGCACCGCAGCAACATTCAACTTCTTGTCCAACAACGTGTTTCTTAAGTTCAACCAGCGCGGCCGAGTCAGGTGTTTGTTTTGGTTAGAGATACAGCATTACTATCGCCAGAACACTCGAGTTGCCATTTTTTTTATTAAAATTGCCGTTTCCATAAACTAGGAAGGAGATCTATGTAATTTGGACTTTTGACTGTCACAGACATGTTGCCTTTATGTTTACTGTCGTCTAGATTAAGACGTTTCCAATCAAGAGTGTATTCATTTGGAAATCTTAAGATTAACAAATAAATCTAAATGCCGATTCACTAGAAAATCAACTTATATACATTTGTTCATGAAAAGAGTTTCATTTCACTTGTGTTACCACTTATAAGGGATTACGTAGAAAAAAATATATTATATAAGCCCATTGCATCTTCATATAAATAGTATAACGCTGTAGGTATATCTGATATTGCTTGTATGTGAGAGAAGAGTTTGTGTTTGTGCTGCCACCTGGTGACAACCACTAGTTCTGAAAACTCCCCATTGAACAAAGAAAATGTAAATATGTTTTCTCCATAAAAAGAAATATTTTTATTTTATTTTATTTTTATTTTATTTATTTATTTATCCATTTTTTTTTTTACGTGGAAATCAAATTCACACTAAATGAAATGTTTTACAGTAATAGTTTCCAAGGACACTTTATCATAACATGCAAAATATTAATCTACATAACGGTAAAACACACTCTAGCATAAATAAACGGATAAATTAGAAAATCTGATATTTGTTACCTAAAAAGTCCTCAAGTGAATATTCCTGTTATTGTGGAATGTTTTTTTGTAATTGCATCTTTCCTTTCATCACTCACATATTCGTACATACAAAAGATATATACGAAAAAAAATATGAACGCAAAAATGATAGCTAATTAATAGGTTTCAACTGAATCTCCAAGTAAATATTTATAACAAAAAGAAAATATATGATTTCGTATCCTTCTTTCCTCTATGCATACACTAAAATAAGCACACGAAGACTGAAATACAAAAAATATAGTTTTGAAAAAGATTTGGTTAATCCTCAAAGGACTTTTTTCCCTGTAAGATGTTGCAATGAACATTATAGACTAAGTTTACATTCTTTCTTCTTTCATATATATACCCTGGGAAGGCAGAAAAATGGGAGACAAAAACAACGCTTTGGAAAAAGGTTTAAACTAATCCTTCAATGGATAATACTACTGACACGATACCATGGAAGCACATCCTTTCTTTCCTTCATAGATTCATGGGAAGCAGACAGGAGAAAGGCAGGCAACAGTGACAGGTTTCGGTTGACATGGAAAAAAAAAGTTTAACAGCGAGTTCCAAAACAGAGTGCACATGATGTAATGAAGCAGGTACTCACTTTCCTCCTGCACGTGTTGGCAGTGTTCACCGCGGCACCAACTGCCATCCTTTCCTGAAAATATCAAAACATCCACATAAGAAAGTGATGCAGCTTGACAATTCTAAAAAGAGCTAAAAATGAAGCATCTTGAACAGAACCACCACAAATCCTTTACTGCATGAGTTACAACATACACATGAACAAAAAAGGAAAGAATAAATACTGAAGAAATGTCATAAATAAAACGTGTCAAATTCCTCTAAGAAAAAACACATGGATACATGAAAAACAACACTGAAAACAGAACACACTTGAAACACTAAGAATGTTAAATATGCACAACAGTTGCAACAAAATAAAACGAACAAGCACAATTACATATATAACAAGATCAAATAAGAAAATAAAAAGAAGCAAAAATATTAAATGCAAAGCTTCCCAACATTCAGCGTTACAAACCTAAAAACAACAGCAAGGATATACTTAGAAAATAATAAGTACCACTTCAGTCTAGCCATAAAAAGTATTCACGGCACAAAACATGAAAGTCCCTTTTGAGTATCTCTGCCAAGGTGGCCTGACTCATCTGTTCTTCTTTCTTTATTGTTTTTCAGTAATACAACACATCCACCTTCCTCCGTTTGTGGTTCTGATAACAACAACAACAACAACAACAACAACAACAACAACAACACTCTGACCACTCCTAGTAAGATACCTGCCTTTTCGTGTGGTTACTGCGAGGACACAGGATGTTCCCTATAACCTCTTACACAACAAAACAACAACAACAACAAAGACTCAAGAGACCGCAAAGATATCGTAATTGCTGTTGGTTCTGGATGTCACCGCTTCTTGGTAAGGATCTCAACAAAAGCAAACACCTGTGAGATCCACCCTACTTCATGCTTGTGCTGCTAACTCGTCTGGATGAAGCAATACATTTAGTGTGATACCTTTCACAGGACCTGCGTATATTGTGTCTACATATTTCAGTTCACGCGGTCATCTGAATACAAAAGCCTCACTGCAAAGCCAAGGTAGTGTTTCGCTGGCAATATTATTCCTATATACGCATTACCAAACGCATCCTATTTTTTTTTTTTTTTTTTTTTTTTTTTTTTTTTTTTTTTTCTCCCGTCGCTTACTAAACCAGTGTCAGACGCTCTTTTGATAAGGTCCCGCAGGAAGTTGTTTTTCCTACCACGGCAAGACTCACACGATTTACTCATATTTTCCCTGGAACATAATGTAATGAAGCTCCAGATGTTAGGCTGGAGATGACCAGCTAATAAACAAATATATAAATACATATTCTCATTAAAAGCATTAACGATATTTACAGAAAGCTTAAAATTCCACGTTGAGTATGGAATTATTTAAGAAGCCTATGATAGTATTATTTACAGGAATAACACTATACATATTTAACATAAAGATGATAATACTAATACAATAATACAATAAAATAATAAAAATTTAAAGCACCAGTGGGGACAGGTGCGTGCTACGCCAGCTGTGGGCTGCCAGCTTCACCTGGTGCGTGGACATGTCCTGCACTTGGGGCGTGGCCGCCGTGAACATGTTCCACAGCAGCGAAGTCCTGGCTGTGTAGGTACGCTGGTGTTGGCTAGAGCGAGATCGAGGCACCTTCACTAGCTCGTCGCTACTGGCCGCAGCTCTGGTGTACCTCTGCACTGTGTGTGGCAGCAACCTCAGGGGGTCAAGGTGAGGGACCCTCTCTCTCTCTCTCTCTCTCTCTCTCTCTCTCTCTCTCTCTCTCTCTCTCTCTCTCTCTCTCTCTCTCTCTCTCTCTCTCTCTCTCTCTCTCTCCAGAACTAACAATATAAAGAATAGCAGGTTCGAGGTATTCTGTGGTCGTAAGACTCGGCCCCATCAGACTGTGCGAGCATTTTTATGTTGATCTGCTTCTCTGCAATAATATTTTATGTCAATGAGCCTTTGGTTGTCAATGAAGGTGTCACCAGCACGTGGAATGACTCACCGACAGACAGATACACACACACACACACACACACAAACACACACACACACACACACACACACACACACACACACACACACACACACACACACACACACAGTATCCGAGAAAAGCTTCTTGACCGTGTCCGTCAGATTTACCAAATTATTTATAGCTAGGATCCTCTTTAGGGCACTCAGGAGACTACAGTCACTACACGCGGCTGTGCACTATAGAAGGAACAACAAAGGTATAGCTACCACAATTACCTTTTTTTTTTTCCAGCAATCTGTAAATCTGCGTGGCTGCTGCTCGAGGTGGCAGAGCATTAACCGGAGCTGAGAGTGTGGTGGGATGGATGTTTTGACGGTATCTGTCCCTTTCTCTCTCCAAGTCGATATTGTACAGTACCTACCAAATTATCTTTATTTTAAAGAGCTCTGCATTCTGACACAATGGACGATAATATTTGACACGTTTGGTGATGACACCAGTGACAATTGGTAGCCCTGCACACTAACCTTACCGAAACTTGATCAGGCAGCGGGTTTTGTATTGTTCATTATGCCACAGTTCGCGCCACACTTTAAAGATAGTTTTCGGAGATACTGTACATTCATTGGCTGAAAGGTTCTTTATACAGTCATACAGATCAGTTACTTTCAACTTGGGTCCACTTAGACTAATATGTATGAGACTACACTTTTATTTGAAATATTTAGATGCACGGTTCTACTTTATGCTTCTGTTTATCCTACTTAGTATTAAAACAAGAGTGGGATTTTAATAAGTTTATAAAGGAACGTTACTGAATGCTGTTGACGAGACAACGATGAGACAAATTCTTATTTCAGTTCTACATCACCAGTGTTTACGGCTTCACTCCAGAACAGGACTCCCTAACCTCCTCTCGTCCCAAGCAAAGCCTCTTACGAGTAAATTGTTTCGTTATTGTCAATCTATTATCTGTTCTTTATATTCAAGAGAAAATATGGAAACAGTTGAATCTACTTTTCTATATCATGTCTTCTGGGTTGTGACTGATTTCTTTCTAGCGTCTGCAGCTTAAGAGTGTCAATGAAGAATAATGATGCTATTTCACTGAACTTAAAGCTTTCACTGTAAGGAATCTCTCTCTCTCTCTCTCTCTCTCTCTCTCTCTCTCTCTCTCTCTCTCTCTCTCTCTCTCTCTCTCTCTCTCTCTCTCTCTCAAACCATATCTCGCTCTCAAGTAGAATTCACCTTCTCTCTTTTACCCATCTTTACTATATTTCACTAAGTAAGGCTATTTTCTAAGAAGTAACATCCTAACAATCCTCCTTCAGCTTGAGTAGCAACACTAATTTTACTGCAAACCTTCCAGTTCGACTTCGCTTAGATTACCTTACTTAAGGTTTCCAGTCAAGAGATACCCTGCCATGCCTCGCCTCACC
>NC_087156.1:9467500-9480000 GCF_035594125.1 Scylla paramamosain
AGTTCCGAGAGGGGGGTTCGAACCTACGCGCCCCTCACTTCCCTCACGCCAAACTCCAAGTGCACCACTCTACCCACTGGGCCACGAGGGCCCTTTTTCTTTTTTTTAAAGTTGGTCTATTTCCCCATCTTCCCCATCTTTTTTGTAAAGTTGGTCTATTTCCCCATCTAATGTTCACGCCAATATGTATTAAAGAATTATGATGTGAATTAATTTCATTACGTTATGTATTTATTGTATTTTCTATGGAATATGACCGCTGGCATCCCACACACACTGGGTTCCCAAGACTGTCACTACGCCATGAAACCCCAACGGTAAACAAGATATATTTGAACACATGATTTCCCCTCCAGTGTTCATGCAGCACCAAAAGTTCAATAAGAAAAACTGCTGCTGATTCTAAAGTGAGCGTTCATGCCCACAGTGATAATTAGATCATTGTTGACTTGTGGGAGTATGTCGTGGAGTGCAAATAGCAGTAGGTGAGATCAGAGAACTTTACAGAGGCGGGCATTCCTTGTGTCTGGAGCCGCCTCCTGGAACCCTCCCCTGTGCTGCACCACCACCACCATCACCAACAACAATAACAACAACACAACATTACACCTGTCCATCCTGCAGCACGAGAATGACTCAGCCCAGAGAACCACGGATTGCTTTATTCGTAATTCACGTCCACTCTCAACATAGACATCAATCAAATTATGTCATTGAAAAAGCTGGTGAAGCACTCACTTCTTCACACAGGCTTTACTACCTATCAGCAGGATGAAAGCTTCCGACTGGGAGGAAGGGCGGCGTCGGGAGGGATTAAGGGAGAGAGGGTAGGGGGACCAGCGGAGGCTGCAAGTGTGTTTATGCTTCATAGGTATAAAAAAAAGAATACTGCATGAAAAAGAAGAAAGACCTGTGCCCCTCCCACCCCTGCTCCCCGCGTGAGGCAATACACAGTGAAGTGGTACTGTTGTTGTTATTATCATTATTATTATTATTATTATTATTATTATTATTATTATTATGATACATTATTTATTATTATAATCATTATTACTATTATTATTACCATTATAATTATTATTATTACCGTCATCATCGTCAGCAGCACCATCATTGTAGTGTAGCGGGTTTGTGTCCTTTTATTTCCGTGTCGTATCTTGTAAGTTGTAAGTTTTGATAGTTCAGTATTTGTAACGATGGAGACCTTGTTTTTTTATTCTTTATGCAATGCACGGTGTCATTGGCATTTACATCTATATTTTCTACTACTATATTTTCTACTTATGTACTGAATCTATTTGTTTTGCAGAAAAAAAAATGTCCAAACAGTAACAGACCAAGGGGTTCTTATAAGTTTGTTTGGGTAACTATTCTACTCTATTAGTGGTAGAGAAAGGATAGCACAGAAGAAGGATCCTTCCATCTCCCACCCCCTATCCCTCCAGGCAAGGCTCACCTGAGAAAGGAAATGGTACCATGTTGTATAGAAATAAAAAACAACATGGAATGTGAGAGGAAACTAAGAAAGAGAGGAGGACTACTTCTACCACATACAATCTACATGCCAGCACGGACAGTACGGAGTGAACGTGTTCGTTATTCAGACATGAACAATGACAACCGGGAATTAGTGTCTACATACTTGTCAAGACAGGTTTTCAATGAGTGTACAGTACCTGAGTTAACGACGCTTGATGGAACACAATTCCACATATTTATGACACGATTGAAGTAAAATGTTTGGCTTCATTTGTTTGAAATCGCTTACCTATTATTTGCTATTGTTTCTTGTAACATTAGACATGTTGAGTCTTAGGAAGAATTCGGGTCTCATATTTGTGAAACCCTTAAAAGTTTAGTAAAGCAATATCAGATCCCCTCTTAGCCTGCGTTTGGATAGGAAGAATAGATCTCGTTCTTTAAGACGTTCCTTGTAGGGTTAATTGCGAAGCTTTCAAGTAATTTTAGTTACTCTACTTCGTATTGTCTTTTTTTCGGATTTTTCAATATTCCTTCTGTAGTAGGATGACAAAAACTGTACATTGTATTCAAGATGAATACGTACAAGTGAGTTGTACAAAGCCAGATTTTTTTATTTATTTTTTTTTTCAGATTTGAAGGTGAAAGATCTTCTTAATGAAAACTATTAATTTATTAGCAATTTCAATGACTTCGGTACAGTGTTTGCTTGGTTCAAGATCTGCTGTCACTAAAACTCCCAGATCTTTCTCAGGATCCAAACTATTGATGGGGGATTACTTTTTATAATTTTCCAGCAGATTGCTATTTCCTATATTTAATACGTGGCATTTATCAAAATCAAAGTTATAAACCACGTTTCACACCATTCAATGAGAGTGTATACATCATTTTGCAAAATTTGACGTTGGTTTGGTGTCAGTCTTGTTAGCAATTTTAGTATCTGTCAATTTTGACAGTTTACTTCTGATTCCTTCGTCTATGTCATTGATATATATTATGAAGAGGATCGGTCCTAAGATTGAACACTGAGGAACGCCACTACTTACATCAATCTAATTTGAAGAATTAGCGTTTGTGGTGACCCCCATACCACAATTTATATTGTACTGTCAAAAAAAAAAAAAAAGACGAAAGAAAACAAAATAAGGAAAAAAATAGAAGTGAAGATAAAATAAGTCAGAAGAAAGAAGAAATGGAATGTTTATAGTGATTGATGTGTTGCTGATATCATGTGTGTTTTTCTCACTGAACATTAATGGCGCCGACTGAATATTTGTTGTGTTTGTGCATGTGATATTGTCTGTGTTTTGCACGATGATTGCGTTGATCAGTGAATATGTTGAAGAGATATAAGGTAACACCTAATAACTTTGAATGATTTAAAGGTGAATGCGAGTGAGAAATTCTGAGTTGTAAGAAATGTAAATAATTAGTAGTTACTAATTAAAATATGAAAATGTTTGTGAGTTTTACTGTACCATTTATAAACCAATTCCTTGCAATATCTCAGAACACGACACGTTAATTCAGTATGTCTGTCTGTCTGTCTGTCTGTCTCTCTGTCTGTCTGTCGCTCTATTTACTTAATCTATTTTCTACTTACTGAACTGTTTATCTACCCATCTATTTATTTTTTATATCTAATTAAATACTTATTAATTTATTCATCTATCTATCAATCTATCTATCCATCCATCTGTCCATCTATATATCTATTTATCAGCCAGTCGATCTATTTAACCATTTACCCATCCAGCCATCTATCTATAACTCTACCTGTTCAACCAGATACCTATTCATTAATCAATTCGTCAGACCAACAACACATTTCTCTATCTGCGCCTGAACATACTCACCGATCCATCTCCCCGTTCACCGCCACTGTACCGAGATAATGCACCCTCAATACACTCCTATACTCGGCGGCGGCTAGGCAACGCTATTTCGACATGTTCCACTAAGCATCCCTCCAGTTCCTCCCACAGCTCCCTGCTTATAAGGGGAGACCAGGCCCTGCTAATACTACGGGACGGGAGGAGGAGGGGGAGGAAGAGGAGGGGCGTCTGTTGCAAGCATTATGTCGGCAAAAGGAAGGATGGAACGTAAGTGAGAGAGGATGAAGGATGGTGGAGCGAGGGAAGAGAAGAAAGGAATTCCTGAAAATGGGAGAAGTTGAGAATGAGGAATTCCTGAAAATGGGAGAAGTTGACAGTGAGGTGTGATGTTGTCGTTAGTGGGTGTGGTTGTGGTGGTGGTGGTGGTGGTGGTGAAGGACAGGAGATTAATTAGGAATGATTAGTGGTGGCGGGGGTGAGGTATGGGACAGAATCATGGTGGAGTGTTGTGTAAGCTGTGGTGATGGTGACGGTGATGGTGATGTTGTGGTGACGAGGATGAGCTTGTGCGTGAATGATTACTGATTAGTGATGACAGGTTAATAGAGCGTCAGTTTATATTAACAGCCACTGGACATGATACATTACGGACAGCTGGTGTGCAGTGGAGGGAGCGTGTTATTATCATAGTCTCCAGATCACTTATTAGAGTCTAGAATAGATCATAAGGGTAACAATTTGGTTACAGTTTACAATACCACTTAATTTCCGCATGGTAAAGAGTGGATGGAAAAGAGAGTTAAATCAGGTTGGTTCATTTAGTTAGGAAGGTGTCTTGATACTCGTCTCTTATAGCAACTCAAGTCATACGGAGGTGAGTAAACATATATGATCAGTTCAAGTCATAACAAGTTTGGGAAGTTAGATAAAAATCAGGGAGAATTACGGAGTTTAACTGTGAAAGGGATCAAAGAGTGAAGAGGCCAGTCAACTCTCGCACTATTAAAGAGAAAACAAGGGCTGAAAGTAAGTGAAAAGCCTAGTTGTATCAGAGCGTGTGTTTCATGAGCAGGGCTGAACTGTAGCGTTTGGATTGCTTTGTATTCATGGTGAGGGGAATCACACCAGGGGCGGGATGTGATACGTTAATAGGAGTGTTTGTATGCATAATAAAGTGACACAATAATGGATATGGAACGTGCCACATTGATTGCTTTGCATTCATTTTAAAGGGAAATCATGCCACCAATGAAATGTAACACGTTATTTGGAGTTTTTATCCATAAAAAGAACCGTAGTAAGGCAGTTCAAGGAAGCATTAAGTGATAGTCAGATGACACTTGATCATAAAAGTAAATGAATACCTAACTCAACGCATAGAAAAAAAAAAAAAAGTACTGAAATTTTAAAGAACACATGCTTCTCTCTGACGAGCATCACTCGCAAGACCTGCATTACATTCAGTTCCGAAGAATCCTCAAGAGCCCTTTTAAATTATTTGACCCTTCCACATGAAACAATCACACTAGAGAAATGGTTCTCAACTGGTGGTCCACAGTGACTCTTTAGGGTGGTCCACAGGATGCCTACTGTATTTGCTGATAAAAATTAAATGGAAAATTCAGTATGAACAATTTGATCAAAATGAATAACTACTATTAGTACATTTCTATTTAAGAGAACCATTGACAGTCTAAGTTGTAGCTGTTAGGTAATACTTCGAGTCACTTCTAAGTTTAATCTACAACGAATGTTCAAGATTCACGTCGCCATCCGGGACTAGGGCCTGAGAACATACTTGTACTATACGCGTCAAGGTGACGAGCCATCCTGTTCATTTCTGTCAGCTTCCACGCGGCTACACGAGTCGTCAAGTGCTGTGGACCACCGTGCCTGTGGCCACTGGCCACCGAACTGCATTGTTGATTAGTTGTATTAAAACAAAATTGAAAGGGTCCACATTTTCTTTTTGTTTTTGTTAGTGGCCCGTGGCCTGAAAAGAGATGAAAACCACTGCACTAGAGAGTAATAACGGCATTACCAAAAGCGTCTACTTCAAACACCCTTTTGTCTCTGCCTGTGGGCGCACAAATTACCTCAGAATGTTACGTCACAATGAATAAGACAAGTGTAAAAGCTTTCTTTCTCTTGAATTTGAATACCGTCTTTTCGGAAATATTGATTTTTTTTTATTTTGTGCAATAAGAAAAAAAAACTTGTCCAGTTTTCACAAGAGTGAAAAATTCTACAATTCACAGTAAGGAGAAGGAACAGAAAAATTATGAACTCTACCACCACCACCACCATCACCACCACGTCCACCACCACCACCACCACCACCACCACCACCACCACCTCCTCCTCCTCCTCCTCCTCCTCCTCCTCCTCCTCCTCCTCCTCTTCCTCCTCCTTTTCCTCTTTTTTTTTTTTTTGCATAGGAATAATGATAAAATCTCACTTCATCCTTTCCAATCAAAATGCAGCCAGTTTTTCCCACACTGCACGATGGTTTTCCCACGCCAGCACAAGCACAAGGGCGTGTCGGTTTGGCAGAAGTCATACACTGCTCTAGCTTACTTTACTAAATGGTAGTTAATCTAAATTAATTCCAAAGCGATATGTAAAGACCTATGGGAGTGTTTCTGTTATCTGTTTCTGTTGGTTATCCATTGTAATCACATGTAATCCACATTTTCTTCGTCCGCATTTTCCTGTTACTGATCAACTTTATGATTTTAAGTACTAGAGGTCAAAGTTGCAGGGGATAACCTGTGTATGCAGACCCTAAAGGGAAGGTACACAGACCCAGTGACCGAAGCTGTGGCCTGATTGACTGCCGCCTCCCTGGAAAGCGCAACGCAAGGATGCTGCACCACCCCTCAACAACCAAACTGTGCCTTCACCTGCGCTACGCACACACCACATCACACAACTATCATGCATTTACACTCTCCCTCACAAACAAAAGTAGACAGACCACAACTCTTTCCCTCACTATTTTCTCAAGTTCTATGTGGTTTTTCTATACCACGTGGTATCAATTCCTGTATCTTGTCAGCTTCTGCTGGAGGAATTGGTGGGGAGGAACCTTCTGTACTATCCTGTATCTCCCAATAATAGTTAAAGTAGAATAATTATCCAAACAGCCTCGTCAATACCTCAAGATTTTGTCTTCCAGTGCATTCCTTTGTATTCATTTGTATTCTTTCCTCCTCCTCCTCCTCCTCCTCCTCCTCCTCCTCCTCCTGCTGCTGCTGCTGCTGCAGTAAGTGATGGCTCATGAATAACACGTGAATATGTTCTTAAACCACTCAGTGACATCATAATTCGAGCTAAGACAGAGAGAGAGAGAGAGAGAGAGAGAGAGAGAGAGAGAGAGAGAGAGAGAGAGAGAGAGAGAGAGAGAGAGAGAGAGAGAGAGAGAGAGAGAGAGAGAGAGAGAGAGAGAGAGAGAGAGAGAGAGAGAGAGAGAGAGAGAGAGAGAGAGAGAGAGAGAGAGAAATATTCATGGCAAAAAGTAAATTCTTTCACGCAAATGCACCACATAAAGCGCCTCCAGCGTAAGACTGTATAATTATGAGGCAGGAAGCGCGGCAGTAAACACGTGAAGTCTATGGAGAAGGCAGGGCGTGTTTCACTTGCTGGTCTTGCCTCTCACTTTTTTAATATACGTTCTTTTTTTCTTTTCTTTTTATAAAGAAAATAAATAAATGAATAAAGGTGAAAGTCTTGTGTAGCGTCAGCGTGGGGAAGGAGACACGCATGCTGATGGCAAATTCAGAAGAGCAGTAACCATAGAAATAACAACACAAGACAGACTTCCCCCATTTTTTTTTTTTTTTTTCCATCTTAATATACTTGTGTGCAATTTTTGTAGCATATCAGTGTATTTGCTATGGTAAGCTCAGTAGGTATGAAATGTTCTCTAGGGTATGCATTAATTCATCCATTTATTTATTTATTTATTTATTTACTTATTTATTATATATTTATTTAATATTCTACTTTTCATTACCACATCGTAATGAAAGGCACTTTTGTGACTCACTGAGAAATTACTTGTTTATTACAGTACAGCATAAAGCAAGTGTCTGCAGTGAGTCAGACACTTTGTCAAGCAGCCTTACCTTACATGCACATGGAATAACATAGGCAAGCATGACAGCCTTCACTTAAATGTAAACCTAAAAGTGGAAGGACGTACACTGCGCTACAAAAACAGCTCCGTCCCCGTCACTCACCGGTAAATTGTGAGTGTGTCAGGAGGAGCAGCAAAAAGCCAGTCCTCGTCGTCTGGCCGCGAGGAAGGAAAAAGGTTCCGCCGCTGCTGCATCCGACAAGACAAACAAAAAATCAGAGGACTGTGTTAAACCCTCAAAACAAAAAGAAAAGAAAGTGTCTGAGTCTGATGGTGTCAACCAAGACTGGCTATCCCGTATATGAAGTGAGTTATGGCAAATAATTCGCGTATTTTGCGCACTCCAGCTCGATCTGTAGTGATGAGGCGATAGTTGCAAGAGTTGCGAGGCAGAAACCTTCGCCCACATGTCGATAAGTCGAAATATGCAAAATACAGCAAAAAAGATGAGTCTCAAGAAGAAATTACATAAAATAAGAAAGATACGCCTTCAAAAGTTAACAACCAAGAAGTGTTTCCGAAACTGAAATCGAAACTTTTATATGCGATGGACACCAAAAGGTGCTCCTGGCCAAATCATCGTTGTACCCTCCAGGGCCAGGCGGGAGCGGTGGGGTGTACAGATGTGCGGTAACAAAAATAGAACCATCTCGCTCTGCTAGGGGAATAACCCCTCCAAAGATATTCAATACGTTACTAAATGATGAAGAAAATCATAAATTTTCTTTCATTCGATGACAAGGAAAATAAAAAAAATGATGAAACAAATATTTTCAGAAATCTACAACGACGAGCCTCTAAAAAAAGGGAGACAAATAGTGTGGGCCGGCTCTAGTCATCAAGGCCCACGTCACCTTGACTTTTCAAGGTGACAATCAACACACACACAGACAAATAACAACACTTCACAGAACAATACAAGCTTTCCTCTCTTTGATTTTACTTGAATAAAGCTGCAACAAAGGTTATGACGCTAAAAAAGTTATCTTAGATTAGGTCACAAATATCAAGGTGGTAACGCTTCCCGGGAAATCAGAGTTAAAAATAATATCAATACCAATAGGGAGTTTTCGGAACTAAATCACTAGATGTCGTTGCTGCTCATCTATCAGTAGGGAAGAGAGCTTAAAATATTGTTGTAGTAAATCCCAGGTGCGCAAAGATGCATAGAACATTGATCATCATGATACTATTGAAATGACGTATCGACTTTTCAATATCCGGTATGGATAATATTGAGAGAATGTGGTCAAATTATTATTATTATTATTTTTTTTTTTTGTGATTATCGAGTAAACTGCTAACATTTTCTAAATAAAGCATATTACAAGTATAAAAAAAAAAACTATTGATTTGGACTTTGAAAAAAAGTAAATAAAATCACACTGTACTATATAGTATGACACAACCTACTCAGTAACATCGTGATATATGGCTCTAGTTTTTTTTTTTTTTTCTAGAGATTTTAGCATCCCTCTCACGAAGCGAGCGACAAGGCAAAGTAATCGAAAACCAAAACAAATATCTCTCAGGCGATCCTGCTGCTGCTGTAGTGTCCAGCTGCCGTAATCCATTGCTTAGGGCGTAGTGGAGATGGGCACCGCAGCAACATTCAACTTCATGTCCGACAACGTGTTTCTTAAGTTCAACCAGCGCGGCCGAGTCAGGTGTTTGTTTTGGTTAGAGATACAGCATTACTATCGCCAGGACACTCGAGTTGCCATTCTTTTTATTAAAATTTCCGTTTCCATAAACTAGGAAGGAGATCTATGTAATTTGGACTTTTGACTGTCACAGACATGTTGCCTTTATGTTTACTGTCGTCTAGATTAAGACGTTTCCAATCAAGAGTGTATTCATTTGGAAATCTTAAGATGACCAAATAAATCTAAATGCCGATTCACTAGAAAATCAACTTATATACATTTGTTCATGAAAAGAGTTTCATTTTACTTGTGTTACCACTTAGAAGGGATTACGTAGAAAAATATATTATATAAGGCCATTGCATCTTCATGTAAATAGAATAACACTGTAGGTATATCTGATATTGCTTGTATGTGAGAGAAGAATTTGTGTCTGTGCTGCCACCTGGTGACAACCACTAGTTCTGAAAACTCCCCATTGAGCAAAGAAAATGTAAATATGTTTTCTCCATAAAAGGAAATATTTTTATTTTATTCTATTTTTATTTTATTTATTTATGTATGATTTTTTTTTTTACGTGGAAATCAAATTCACACTAAATGAAATTTGTTACAGTAATAGTTTCCACGAAAACTTTATTATAACATGCAAAATATTATTAATCTACATAACGGTAAAACACAGTAAAGGATAAATAAACGGATAAATTAGAAGATCTGATATTTGTTACCTAAAAATTCCTCAAGTGAATATTCTTGATATTGTGGAAAGTTTTTTTTTTTTTTTTTTTTTGTAATTACATCTTTCCTTTCTTCACTCACATATTCGTACATACAAAAGATATATACGAAAAAAATATGAACGCAAGAATGATAGCTAATTGTTAGGTTTCAACTGAATCTCCAAGTAAATATTTATAAAAAAAGATGACACCATTATAGAAAATATATGATTTCGTATCCATCTTTTCTCTATGCATACACTAAAATAAGCACACGAAGACTGAAATACAAAAATTATAGTTTTGAAAAGATTCGGTTAATCCTCAAAGGACTTTTTCCTTGTAAGATGTTGCAATGAACATTATAGACTAAATTTACATTCTTTCTTCTTTTATATATATACCCTGGGAAGGCAGAAAAATGGGAGTCAAAAACAACGCTTTGGAAAAAGGTTTAAACTAATCCTTCAATGGATAATACTACTGACACGATACCATGGAAGCACATCCTTTCTTTCCTTCATAGATTCGTGGGAAGCAGACAGGAGAAAGGCAGGCAACAGTGACAGGTTTCGGTTGACGTGGAAAAAAAAAAGTTTAACAGCGAGTTCCAAAACAGAGTGCACATGATGTAATGAAGCAGGTACTCACTTTCCTCCTGCACGTGTTGGCAGTGTTCACCGCGGCACCACCTGCCATCCTTTCCTGAAAATATCAAAACATCCACATAAGAAAGTGATGCAGCTTGACTATTCTAAAAAGAGCTAAAAATGAAGCATCATGAACAGAACCACCACAAATCCTTTACTGCATGAGTTACAACATACACATGAACAAAAAAGGAAAGAAGAAATACTGAAGAAAAACACGAAATGTCATCAACAAAACATGTTAAATTCCTCCAAGCAAGAACATACGGATACATGAAAAACAACACTGAAAACAGAACACACTTGAAACGCTAAGAATGTTAAATATGCACAACAGCTGCAACAAAATAAAACGATCAAGCACAATTACATATATAACAAGATCAAATAAGAAAATAAAATAATAATAAATGCAAAGCTTCCCAATATTCAGCGGTACAAACCTAAAAACAACAGCAAGGATATACTTAGAAAATAATAAGTACCACTTCAGTCTAGCCATAAAAAGTATTCACGGCACAAAACATGAAAGTCCCTTTTGAATATCTCCGCCAAGGTGGCCTGACTCATCTATTCTTCTTTCTTTATTGTTGTTCAGTAATACAACACATCCACCTTCCTCCGTTTGTGGTTCTGATAACAACAACAACAACAACAACTCTCTGACCACTCCTAGTAAGATACCTGCCTTTTCGTGTGGTTACTGCGAGGACACAGGATGTTCCCTATAACCTCTTACACAACAAAACAACAACAACAACAAAGGCTCCACAGACCACACAGATATCGTAGTTGCTGTTGGTTCTGGATGTCACCGCTTCTTGGTAAGGATCTCAACAAAAGCAAACACCTGCGAGATCCACCCTACTTCATGCTTGTGCTGCTAACTCGTCTGGATGAAGCAATACATTTAGTGTGATACCTTTCACAGGACTTGCCTAGTACAGTTGTGTCTACATATTTCAGTTCATGCGATCATCTGAATACAAAAACCTCACTGCAAAGCCAAGGTAGTGTTTCGCTGGCAATAATATTCTTATATACGCTTACCAAACGCATTCTATTTTTTTTTTTTTTTTGTCTCGTCGTTTACCAAACCAGTGTCAGACGCTCTTTTGATAAGGTCCCGCAGGAGGTCGTCTTTCCTACCACGGCAAGACTCACACGATTTACTCATATTTTCCTTGAAACATAATGTAATGAAGCTCCAGATGTTAGGCTGGAGATGAACAGCTAATAAACAAATATATAAATACATATCCTCATTAAAAGCATTAACGACGTGTAATTCAATCTCCCGTCGTCTGAACACACGAGTAATCACACGTCTGATGAAGGCATGCTAATGAACACCCAGGTGAGGGGTCTTTTTATTCGCTACTCACACTTGAGATTCAGGAGCCCTCGGAGTATTTAGGCCGCTTATCAACTTTTTATGCAAATATACTTTCATTTACGCTTCTCTCTCTCTCTCTCTCTCTCTCTCTCTCTCTCTCTCTCTCTCTCTCTCTCTCTCTCTCTCTCTACCATCTTTTAACTCTGCATAGGAATGACTGTTAAATGCCTTGACTGTTAAGGCCTGCTTTAATAATAACAATGACACGACACGTGATCAGGCAGCGGGTTTCGTATTGTTCATTATGCCACAGTTCGCGCCACACTTTAAAGATAGTTTTCGGAGATACTGTACATTCATTGGCTGAAAAGTTCTTTATACAGTCATACAGATCAGTTACTTTCAACTTGGGTCCACTTAGACTAATATGTATGAGATTACACTTTTATTTGAAATATTTAGATGCACGGTTCTACTTTATGCTTCTGTTTATCCTACTTAGTATTAAAACAAGAGTGGGATTTCATTAAGTTTATAAAGGAACGTTACTGAATGCTGTTGACGAGACAACGATGAGACAAATTCTTATTTCAGTTCTACATCACCAGTGTTTACGGCTTCACTCCAGAACAGGACTCCCTAACCTCCTCTCATCCCAAGCAAAGCCTCTTACGAGTAAATCGTTTCGTTA
>NC_087156.1:9485000-9505000 GCF_035594125.1 Scylla paramamosain
TGCTCCCCACTCATAATTCAAGTCAAGTTGGTGGAAGACTCGGAATTGTAAGGAGGTGCTGCACACTCACCTCCCCTGCTCCCCAGTCATAATTCAAGTCAAGTTGGTGGAAGACTGGGAAGGGTAGGGAGGTGCTGCACACTCACCTCCCCTGCTCCCCAGTCATAATTCAAGTCAAGTTGGTGGAAGACTGGGAAGGGTAGGGAGGTGCTGCACACTCACCTCCCATGCTCCCCAGGTTACATTTGTAACATCTGTCAGGTTGGTTATTTTTGGAGTTGCCAGGGTCAGTCAGTCAAGCCCAGGGAAGTGCTACGCACTCACCTTGCCAAGATCAGAGGGGTGGTGGTGGTGGTAGATTTGGAGCTGGTAGGATGAGTCACATTGGTGGTGGAAGTCAAACTGGGAGACTGGGAAGGGTAGGGAGGTGCTGCACACTCACCTCCCATGCTCCCCACGGTCAGTCAATTTGGTGGTCTGTTGCCAGATTAGAGTAAGATTTGTAAGTCAGTCAGGATGGTTGTTTTTAGAGTTGCCAGGGTCAGTCAGGCTGGTGGTAGGGAAGTGCTACGCACTCACCTACCCTGGACAGGGTAAGATGTAGGGATGTAGGGATCAGAGTCACAGTGTCAGAGAGTTGCTCTTAGAAGTTGCCAGGATGAGTAAGGTCAAACTGGGAGACTGGGAAGTGTAGGGAGGTGCTGCACACTCACCTCACATGCTCCCCAGGGCCAGTCAGTTTGGTGATTACATATCTGTAAATCAGGCAGGTTGTTTGTTTTTTGAGCAGCCAGGGTCAGTCAGTCAGGGTCAGACAAGGGAAGTGCTACGCACTCACCTTGCCAAGATCAGAGGGGTGGTGGTGGTGGTCTGTACAGTTGGAGTTGCTCTTTGGAGTTGGTAGGATGAGTCAGATTGATGGGAGACTGGGAAGGGTAGGGAGGTGCTGCACACTCACCTCCCGTGCTTCCCAGGGTCAGTCAGTATGGTGGGTCTTTAGAGTTGCCAGGATGAGTCACGGGAAGTGCTACGCACTCACCTTGCCAGGATCAGTTGCCAGGGTGGGGAGTACTGGAGTACTGGTGGTGGTCTGTACAGTTGGAGTTGCTAGAATGAGTCAGATTGTTGGTCAAAGTCAAACTGGGAGACTGGGAAGGGTAGGGAGGTGCTGCACACTCACCTCCCGTGCTTCACAGGTGGGGTGGTGGTCTTTGGAGTTGTCAGGATCAGTCAGGTTGATATTGATTTATTTTTATTATTTATTGTTGATTGCCAGACTTAGTCACTTTTATTGACGGGGAGAGAAGGAGTTTTTGGTTTTTAATTAATTTATTTTTTGTTAATTTAATTTAATTTATTTATTTTATTTTATTTTCTATTTATTTTATTGTTTTTTTTCCTTTATACCTATATATATTTTATTCTTTTTGGTGTGGTAGTCCGTAGACTTGGGGAGAGAAGGGAAGTGCTGTGCACTCACCTCTCTTGCTCTCTCTTGCTCTCCCGAGGTCCGAGGTGGTAGGGAGGTTTTTATTTTTATTTTATTCATTTATTTATTTATTTACTTTATTTATTTATTTTATTTTATTTATTTTTTTTTTTGCGTGGAAGGTTGGGAGAGAAGGGAACTGCTATGCACTCACCTTAATTTTTATTATTATTATTTTTTTTTTCTTATCTTTTTCCTGTTAGGTGGAGAGAAGGGAAGTGCTATGCACTTACCTTTTGGTCTATTTCCCCATCTTCCCCATCTTTTTTGTAAAGTTGGTCTATTTCCCCATCTAATGTTCACGCCAGTATGTATTAAAGAATTATGATGTGAATGAATTTCATTACGTTATTTATTTATTGTATTTTCTATGGAATATGACCGCTGGCATCCCACACACACTGGGTTCCCAAGACTGTCACTACGCCATGAAACCCCAACGGTAAACAAGATATATTTGAACACATGATTTCCCCTCCAGTGTTCATGCAGCACCAAAAGTTCAATAAGAAAAACTGCTGCTGATTCTAAAGTGAGCGTTCATGCCCACAGTGATAATTAGATCATTGTTGACTTGTGGGAGTATGTCGTGGAGTGCAAATAGCAGTAGGTGAGATCAGAGAACTTTACAGAGGCGGGCATTCCTTGTGTCTGGAGCCGCCTCCTGGAACCCTCCCCTGTGCTGCACCACCACCACCATCACCAACAACAATAACAACAACACAACATTACACCTGTCCATCCTGCAGCACGAGAATGACTCAGCCCAGAGAACCACGGATTGCTTTATTCGTAATTCACGTCCACTCTCAACATAGACATCAATCAAATTATGTCATTGAAAAAGCTGGTGAAGCACTCACTTCTTCACACAGGCTTTACTACCTATCAGCAGGATGAAAGCTTCCGACTGGGAGGAAGGGCGGCGTCGGGAGGGATTAAGGGAGAGAGGGTAGGGGGACCAGCGGAGGCTGCAAGTGTGTTTATGCTTCATAGGTATAAAAAAAAAAGAATACTGTACGAAAAAGAAGAAAGACCTGTGTCCCTCCCACCCCTGCTCCCCGCGTGAGGCGATACGTAGTGAAGTGGTACTGTTGTTGTTGTTGTTATTATTATTATTATTAATATTATTATTATTATTATTATTATTATTATTATTATTATTATTATTATTATATATTATTATATATTATAATCATTATTACTATTATTATTACCATTATAATTATTATCATTACCGTCATCATCGTCAGCAGCACCATCATTGTAGTGTAGCGGGTTTGTGTCCTTTTATTTCCGTGTCGTATCTTGTAAGTTGTAAGTTTTGATAGTTCAGTATTTGTAACGATGGAGACCTTGTTTTTTTATTTTTTTATGCAATGCACGGTGTCATTGGCATTTATATCTATATTTTCTACTGTTTTTTTTTTCTCTCTTACTTATGTACTGAATCTATTTGTTTTGCAGAAAAAAAAAGTCCAAACAGGAACAGACAAAGAAGTTCTTACAAGTCTGTTTGGGTAACTATTCTACTCTATTAGTGGTAGACAAAGGATAGCACAAAAGAAGGGTCCTTCCATCCCCCACCCCCTATCCCTCCAGGCAAGGCTCACCTGAGAAAGGAAATGGTACCATGTTGTATAGAAATAAAAAACAACATGGAATGTGAGAGGAAACTAAGAAAGAGAGGAGGACTACTTCTACCACATACAATCTACATGCCAGCACGGACAGTACGGAGTGAACGTGTTCGTTATTCAGACATGAACAATGACAACCGGGAATTAGTGTCTACATACTTGTCAAGACAGGTTTTCAATGAGTGTACAGTACCTGAGTTAACGACGCTTGATGGAACACAATTCCACATATTTATGACACGATTGAAGTAAAATGTTTGGCTTCATTTGTTTGAAATCGCTTACCTATTATTTGCTATTGTTTCTTGTAACATTAGACATGTTGAGTCTTAGGAAGAATTCGGGTCTCATATTTGTGAAACCCTTAAAAGTTTAGTAAAGCAATATCAGATCCCCTCTTAGCCTGCGTTTGGATAGGGAGAATAGATCTCGTTCTTTAAGACGTTCCTTGTAGGGTTAATTGCGAAGCTTTCAAGTAATTTTCGTTACTCTACTTCGTATTGTCTTTTTTTCTGATTTCTCAATATTCCTTCTGTAGTAGGATGACAAAAACTGTACATTGTATTCAAGATGAATACATACAAGTGAGTTGTACAAGGCCAGATTTTTTATTTATTTATTTTTTTCAGACTTGAAGGTGAAAGATCTTCTTAATAAAAACTATTAATTTATTGGCAATTTCAATGACATCGGTACAGTGTTTGCTTGGTTTAAGATCTGCTGTCACTAAAACTCCCAGATCTTTCTCAGGATCCAAACTATTGATGGGGGATTACTTTTTATAATTTTCCAGCAGATTGCTATTTCCTATATTTAATACGTGGCATTTATCAAAATCAAAGTTATAAGCCACGTTTCACACCATTCAATGAGAGTGTATACATCATTTTGCAAAATTTGACGTTGGTTTGGTGTCAGTCTTGTTAGCAATTTTAGTATCTGTCAATTTTGACAGTTTACTTCTGATTCCTTCGTCTATGTCATTGATATATATTATGAAGAGGATCGGTCCTAAGATTGAACACTGAGGAACGCCACTACTTATATCAATCTAATTTGAAGAATTAGCGTTTGTGGTGACCCCCATACCACAATATATATTGTACTGTCAAAAAAAAAAAAAGACGAAAGAAAACAAAATAAGGAAAAAGAAAGTGAAGATAAAATAAGTCATAAGAAAGAAGAAATGGAATGTTTATAGTGATTGATGTGTTGCTGATATCATGTGTGTTTTTCTCACTGAACATTAATGGCGCCGACTGAATATTTGTTGTGTTTGTGCATGTGATATTGTCTGTGTTTTGCACGATGATTGCGTTGATCAGTGAATATGTTGAAGAGATATAAGGTAACATCTAATAACTTTGAATGATTTAAAGATGAATGTGAGTGAGAAATTTTGAATTTTAAGAAATGTAAATAATTAGTAGTTATTAATTAAAATATGAAAATGTTTGTGAGTTTTACAGTACAATTTATAAACCAATTCCTTGCAATATCTCAGAACACGACACGTTAATTCAGTATGTCTGTCTGTCTATCTGTCTGTCTCTCTGTTTGTCTGTCTATTTACCTAATGTATTTTCTACTTACTAAACTGTTTATCTACCCATCTATTTATTTTTATATCTAATTAAATACTTATTCATTTATTCATCTATCTATCAATCTATCTATCCATCCATCTGTCCATCTATATATCTATTTATCAGCCAGTCGATCTATTTAACCATTTACCCATCCAGCCATCTATCTATAACTCTACCTGTTCAACCAGATACCTATTCATTAATCAATTCGTCAGACCAACAACACATTTCTCTATCTGCGCCTGAACATACTCACCGATCCATCTCCCCGTTCACCGCCACTGTACCGAGATAATGCACCCTCAATACACTCCTATACTCGGCGGCGGCTAGGCAACGCTATTTCGACATGTTCCACTAAGCATCCCTCCAGTTCCTCCCACAGCTCCCTGCTTATAAGGGGAGACAAGGCCCTGCTAATACTACGGGACGGGAGGAGGAGGGGGAGGAAGAGGAGGGGCGTCTGTTGCAAGCATTATGTCGGCAAAAGGAAGGGTGGACCGTAAGGGAGAGAGGATGAAGGATGGTGGAGCGAGGGAAGAGAAGAAAGGAGCTCGTGAAAATGGGAGAAGTTGAGAGTGAGGTGTGGTGGTGGTGGTGGTGGTGGTGGTGGTGGTGAGGGACGGAAGATTAATTAGAAATGATTATTTGTGGCGGGGGTGATGTATGGGACAGAATCATGGTGGAGTGTTGTGTAAGCTGTGGTGATGGTGACGGTGATGGTGATGTTGTGGTGACGAGGATGAGCTTGTGCGTGAATGATTACTGATTAGTGATGACAGGTTAATAGAGCGTCAGTTTATATTAACAGCCACTGGACATGATACATTACGGACAGCTGGTGTGCAGTGGAGGGAGCGTGTTATTATCATAGTCTCCAGATCACTTATTAGAGTCTAGAATAGATCATAAGGCTAACAATTTGGTTACAGTTTACAATACCACTTAATTTCCGCATGGTAAAGAGTGGATGGAAAAGAGAGTTAAATCAGGTTGGTTCATTTAGTTAGGAAGGTGTCTTGATACTCGTCTCTTATAGCAACTCAAGTCATACGGAGGTGAGTAAACATATATGATCAGTTCAAGTCATAACAAGTTTGGGAAGTCAGATAAAAAATCAGGGAGAATTACGGAGTTTAACTGTGAAAGGGATCAAAGAGTGAAGAGGCCAGTCAACTCTCGCACTATTAAAGAGAAGACAAGGGCTGAAAGTAAGTGAAAAGCCTAGTTGTATCAGAGCGTGTGTTTCATGAGCAGGGCTGAACTGTAGCGTTTGGATTGCTTTGTATTCATGGTGAGGGGAATCACACCAGGGGCGGGATGTGATACGTTAATAGGAGTGTTTGTATGCATAATAAAGTGACACAATAATGGATATGGAACGTGCCACATTGATTGCTTTGCATTCATTTTAAAGGGAAATCATGCCACCAATGAAATGTAACACGTTATTTGGAATTTTTATCCATAAAAAGAACCGTAGTAAGGCAGTTCAAGGAAGCATTAAGTGATAGTCAGATGACACTTGATCATAAAAGTAAATGAATACCTAACTCAACGCACAGAAAAAGAAAAAAAAGTACTGAAATTTTAAAGAACACATGCTTCTCTCTGACGAGCATCACTCGCAAGACCTGCATTACATTCAGTCCCGAAGAGTCCTCAAGAGCCCTTTTAAATTATTTGACCCTTCCACATGAAACAATCACACTGGAGAAATGGTTCTCAACTGGTGGTCCACAGTGACTCTTTAGGGTGGTCCACAGGATGCCTACTGTATTTGCTGATAAAAATTAAATGGGAAATTCAGTATGAACAATTTGATCAAAATGAATAACTACTATTATTACATTTCTATTTAAGAGAACCATTGACAGTCTAAGTTGTAGCTGTTAGGTAATACTTCGAGTCACTTCTAAGTTTAATCTACAACGAGTGTTCAAGATTCACGCCGCCATCCGGGACAAGGGCCTGAGAACATACTTGTATTATACGCGTCAAGGTGACGAGCCATCCTGTTCATTTCTGTCAGCTTCCACGCGGCTACACGAGTCGTCAAGTGCTGTGGACCACCGTGCCTGTGGCCACTGGCCACCGAACTGCAGTGTTGATTAGTTGTATTAAAACAAAATTGAAAGGGTCCACATTTTCTTTTTGTTTTTGTTAGTGGCCCGTGGCCTGAAAAGAGATGAAAACCACTGCACTAGAGAGTAATTACGGCATTAGCAAAAGCGTCTACTTCAAACACCCTTTTGTCTCTGCCTGTGGGCGCACAAATTACCTCAGAATGTTACGTCACAATGAATAAGACAAGTGAAAAAGCTTTCTTTCTCTTAAATTTGAATACCGTCTTTTCGGAAATATTGATTTTTTTTTATTTTGTGCAATAAGAAAGAAAAACTTGTCCAGTTTTCAGAAGAGTGAAAAAATCTACAATTCACCCTAAGGAGAAGGAACAGAAAAATTATGAGCTCTACAACCACCACCACCACCACCACCACGTCCACCACCACCACCACCACCTCCTCCTCCCCCTCCTCCTCCTCTTCCTCTTCGTCCTCCTCCTCTTATTTTTTTTGCATAGGAATAATGATAAAATCTCACTTCATTCTTTCCAATCAAAATGCAGCCAGTTTTTCCCACACTCAACGATGGTTTTCCCACGCCAGCACAAGCACAAGGACGTGTCAGTTTGGCAGAAGTCATACACTGATCTAGCTTACATCACTAAATGGTAGTTAATCTAAATTAATTCCAAAGCGATATGTAAAGACCTGTGGGAGTGTTTCTGTTTTGGTTATCCATTGTAATCACATGTAATCCTCATTTTCTTCGTCCGCATTCTCCTGTTATTGATCAACTTTGTGATTTTAAGTACTAGAGGTCAAAGTTGCAGGGGATAACCTGTGTATGCAGCCTCTAAAGGGAAGGTACACAGACCCAGTGACCGAAGCTGTGGCCTGATTGACTGCCGCCTCCCTGGAAAGCGCAACGCAAGGATGCTGCACCACCCCTCAACAACCAAACTGTGCCTTCACCTGCGCTACGCACACACCACATCACACAACTATCATACATTTACACCCTCCCTCACAAACAAAAGTAGACAGGCCACAACTCTTTCCCTCACTATTCTTTCAAATTCTATGTGGTTTTTCTATACCACGTGGTATCAATTCCTGTATCTTGTCAGCTTCTGCTGGAGGGATTGGTGGGGAGGAACCTTCTGTACTATCCTGTATCTCCCACAAATAGTTAATGTACAATAATTATCCAAACAGCCTCGTCAATACCTCAAGGTTTGGTCTTCCAGTGCATTCCTTTGTATTCCTTTGTATTCTTTCCTCCTCCTCCTCCTCCTCCTCCTCCTCCTCCTGCTGCCGCTGCTGCTTCTGTTGGAAGTCATGGCTGATGAATAACACGTGAAAATGTTCTTAAATCACCCAGTGAAATCATAACTCGAGCTAAGACAGAGAGAGAGAGAGAGAGAGAGAGAGAGAGAGAGAGAGAGAGAGAGAGAGAGAGAGAGAGAGAGAGAGAGAGAGAGAGAGAGAGAGAGAGAGAGAGAGAGAGAGCGTTCTAGGGCAGAGAGCCACATCAGTCCCCTTCCCCCCACCCCCCCACCCCAGGAACACACTTCAAGCAACCATTCTGTAGACGCATCACGGGATCATTTTTAAGAGCAATACTGGATGACCATTAGGGGAGCCACACTCCACGGCCACACGCGGGTCTGTCAGGAGGGAGGGGGCGGGCAACAGGGGCAGGCGGACCATACCAGCGTGTAGGGTCAAAACATATCACGGCAAAAAGGAGATACAGGAAGTGAGGCTATGTTTTAGTCCTATACATTATTAAAGACAAAAAAATGGTCTATATGAATCAATATATGGAAAAGAACTTAGATTTTTTCCTTTCTACAGACAAATTAAGATGAGATGCAGGAGGTGAGGCTAAAGTTTACCCCTATTTATTGTTAAAAATTGTTCTCTGTGTGAGGATATGAAAAAGGAAAAAAATAACATTATGATATCTTTTCTTTTCTTTTCTTGAGAAACTTACTTGTAGCTAGAAACATATAATGACAAAAAGAAGGCTGACAAAAAAGAAAATAGCGTTTTACAGAGTACATCGTTGAAAAAAGTTTTGTATAAATCAAGATATGGAAAAAGCAGTATAAAATGGTACGTTTTTTTTTTTTTTTTCGCCTAGGGACATACGTGGAACACACTTGTCAAGTTAAGTGAACATAAAGTGGAAATGCTGAAAATAAACAAGATAATGAAGGAACACTGAACCCTTCACGAGAATGGAACTGCTGATATTACTGGCATTTTTTTTTTCAAGTGTACATCATTATCCCAGACTACATCACCACAACTACATCATTCCGTCACAGCGTAAAGGGAGAGACTATAGTGGTGATGATGTCACTGTATTTATGCTCTACAAGCTGCATCACTTTAACAAACTTTAGGCGCTGTATCATTACAAACACAACTCATCACCCACAGCAGAGTACCACACTAACATCCGACATTACCTCACCCTCCTGAGCCAATAACCTGCAGGGAGTGCCACAGCCCCGCCAGGCTACATAGAATACAAGCAATCACCCTGAGAGCGCACCCCGTCACGTGGCTCACTCTAATAGAAGCTTACAGTGTAGGGAAGCTGCCTCTGAGCGTCACATAATCCTGCACGCCATCCAGACCACGCTACGCTACGCCTCCTCCTCCTCCTCCTCCTCCTCCTTGTCCCCGCTCGACCACTTGCCTTCCTCTTTTACATACAAACTGCACGCCCCACGCGGCGCATGCAAACACTAGCCCGTCGCCGTACATTTGGCCGTTTGCTCTGCTCTCGACACCCACACTGCTACACGTCACTGAGAGAGAGAGAGAGAGAGAGAGAGAGAGAGAGAGAGAGAGAGAGAGAGAGAGAGAGAGAGAGAGAGAGAGAGAGAGAGAGAGAGAGAGAGAGAGAGAGAGAGAGAGAGAGAGAGAGAGAGAAATATTCAAGGCAAAAAGTAAATTCTTTCATACAAATGCACCACATTAAGCGCCTCCAGCGTAAGACTGTATAATTATCAGGCAGGAAGCGCGGCAGTAAACACGTGAAGTCTATGGAGAAGGCAGGGCGTGTTTCACTTGCTGGTCTTGCCTCTCACTTTTTAATATACGTTTTCTTTTCTTCTTTTCTTTTTTTCCTTGCGTGGATTGACAAGGTGTGGAATAATAGTAAGAAAATATAAATAATAGAAAAACTGAATTTGTGTCACTGCAGCTGATAGTCCTGCTCTTTACTACTACTATTACTACTACTACTACTACTACTACTACTACTGTTATTAACATTCACCTATTACAACTCAGGAAAGCTTTTTTTTTCTCCAACTCTTTATTCTTCTTAAAAACATGGAACTGCATTTTAGAAATTAAATTTCAAATAGCCGAACACAAAAATCAATTAGATGCAAAAGATATTGGACGGCCCAACTTGAAACACTGCAGTAAACAATGCAACACATGTTTAATTTAGAGTCAGTATAAAATGGTATTCTAACATTTGCATATAGCCACTACTTATACTCACACTCTCATATCTTCTTGGCGAATGGCAAACAGAGGAACAAAGAAATGTCTTTTCAGTTGCCGCTTCCATACATACATAAAAAAAAGAAAAAAAAGTCAACAATAAAAAATCTAAATATGTTTCTGGAAGTGCCTCAATACTCTTAAAACAACTAGTCACAGGAAGGGGGAAAAAAAAAAAACAGAAACAGGCAGAGAATTCTAGAGTTTACCAATGAAGGGGATGAAAGAATGAAGATATTGCTTAACTCCTGGACTACTGAAAGGGAACGGAATAAAGTGAAAGTCTTGTGTAGCGTCAGCGTGGGGAAGGAGAGACGCATGCTGATGGCAAATTCAGAAGAGCAGTAACCATAGAAATAACAACACAAGACAGACTTCCCCCATTTTTTTCCATCTTCATATACTTGTGTGCATTTTTTGTAGCATATCAGTGTATTTGCTATGGTAAGCTCAGTAGGTATGAAATGTTCTCTAGGGTATGCATTAATTCATCCATTTATTTATTTATTTTTTTTTCCTTATTTATTATCTATTTATTTCATATTCTACTTTTCATAACCACATCGTACTGAGAGGCACTTTTGTGACTCACTGAGAAATCATTTGTTTATTACAGTACAGCATAAAGCAAGTGTCTGCAGTGAGTCAGACACTTTGCCAAGCAGCCTTACCTTACATGCACATGGAATAACATAGGCAAGCATGACAGCCTTCACTTAAATGTAAACCTAAAAATGGAAGGACGTACACTGCGCTACAAAAACAGCTCCGTCCCCGTCACTCACCGGTAAATTGTGAGTGTGTCAGGAGGAGCAGCAAAAAGCCAGTCCTCGTCGTCTGGCCGCGAGGAAGGAAAAAGGTCCCGCCGCTGCTGCATCCGACAAGACAAACACAGAATCAGAGGACTGTGTTAAACCTTCAAGACAAAAAGAAAAAAAAAGTGTCTGAGACTGATGGTGTCAACCAAGACTGGCTATCCCGTATATGAAGTGAATTATGGCAAATAATTCGTGCATTTTGCGCCCTCCAACTCGTTCTGTAGTAATGGGGCGATAGTTGCAAGAGTTACGAGGCAAAAACCTTCGCCCACATGTCGATAAATCGAAATATGCAAAAGACAGCAAAAAAGGTGAGTCTGACGAAGAAATTACGTAAAATAAGAAAGATACGCCTTCAAAAGTTACCAACCAGGAAGTGTTTCGGAAACTGAAATCGAAATTTTTATATGCAATGGACAACAAAAGGTGCTCCTGGCCAAATCATCGTTGTACCCTCCAGGGCCAGGCGGGAGCGGTGGGGGGTACTGTACAGATGTGCAGTAACAAAAGTAGAGCCCCCCTCGCTTCGCTAGGGGAATAATCCCTCCATAGATATTCAATACGTTACTAAATGATAAAGAAAATCATAAATTTTCTTTCATTCGCTGACAAAGAAAAAAAAAACGTGATGAAACTAATATTTTCAGAAATCTACAACGACGAGCCTCTAAAAAAAAGGGAGACAAATAGTGTGGGCCGGCTCTAGTCATCAAGGCCCACGTCACCTTGACTTTTCAAGGTGACAATCAACACACACACAGACAAATAACAACACTTCACAGAACAATACAAGCTTTCCTCTCTTTGATTTTACTTGAATAAAGCTGCAGCAAAGGTTATGACGCTAAAAAGTTACCTTAGGTTAGGTCACAAATATCATGGTAGTAACGCTTCCCGGGAAATCAGAGTTAAAAATAATATCAATACCAATTGAACAAAGAAAATGTAAATATGTTTTCTCAATAGAAGAAAAGATTTTTATTTTATTTTATTCTATTTTTATTTATTTATTTTTTTTTTTACGTGGAAATCAAATCCACACTAAATGAAATGTGTTACAGTAATAGTTTCCAAGGACACTTTAGCATAACATGCAAAATATTATTAATCTACATAACGGTAAAACACAGAAAACGATAAATAAACGGATAAATTAGAAGATCTGATATTTGCTACCTGATAAAGTCTCAGGTGAATATTCCAGTTATGCTGGAAAGTTTTTTGTAATTGCATCTTTCCTTTCTTCACTCGTATATTCGTACATACAAAAGATACATACGAAAAAAAAAATTGAACGCAAAAATGATAGCTAAATGTTAGGTTTCAACTGAATCTCCAATTAAATATTTGTACCATAAAGATGACACCATTATAGAAAATATATGATTTCGTATTCTTCTTTTCTGTATGCATACACTAAAATAAGCACACGAAGACTGAAATACAAAAATGATAGTTTTGAAAAAGATTCTCGGTTAATCCTCAAAGAACTTTTTCCCTGTAAGATGTTGCAATGAACACTATAGACTAAATTTACATTCTTCTTTCATATATATACCCTGGGAAGGCAGAAAAATGGGAGACAAAAACAACGCTCTGGAAAAAGGTTTAAACTAATCCTTCAATGGATAATACTACTGACACGATACCATGGAAGCACATCCTTTCTTTCCTTCATAGATTCGTGGGAAGCAGACAGGAGAAAGGCAGGCAACAGACATGTTTCGGTTGACATGGAAAAAAAAAGTTTAACATCGAGTTCCAAAACAGAGTGCACATGATGTAATGAAGCAGGTACTCACTTTCCTCCTGCACGTGTTGGCAGTGTTCACCGCGGCACCACCTGCCATCCATTCCTGAAAATATCAAAACATCCACATAAGAAAGTGATGCAGCTTGACTTTTCTAAAAAGAGCTAAAAATGAAGCATCATAAACAAAACCACCACAAATCCTTTACTGCATGAGTTACAACATACACATGAACAAAAAACGAAAGAATAAATACTGAAGAAAAACACGAAATGTCATAAATAAAACGTGTCAAATTCCTCCAAGCAAGAACACATGGATACATGAAAAACAACACTGAAAACAGAACACACTTGAAACACTGAGAATGTTAATTATGCACAACACCTGCAGCAAAATAAAATCTAAAAAAAAAAATAGCAAGGATATACTTAGAAAATAATAAGTACCACTTCAGTCTAGCCATAAAAAGTATTCACGGCACAAAACATGAAAGTCCCTTTTGAGTATCTCCACCAAGGTGGCCTGACTCATCTATTCTTCTTTCTTTATTGTTGCTAAGTAATACAACACATCCACCTTCCTGCATTTGTGGTTCTGATAACAACAACAACAACAACAACAACAACAACAACAACAACAACAACAACAACTCTCTGATTACTCCTAGTTAGATACCTGCCTTCTCGTGTGGTTACTGCGAGGACACAGGATGTTCCCTATAACGTCGTCTTACACAACAAAACAACAACAATAACAAAGGCTCCACAGACCACAAAGATATCGTAGTTGCTGTTGGTTCTGGATGTCACCGCTTCTTGGTAAGGATCTCAACAAAAGCAAACACCTGTGAGATCCACCCTACTTCTCGCTTGTGCTGCTAACTCTTCTGGATGAAGCAATACATTTAGTGTGATACCTTTCACTGGACCTGCCTAGTATAGTTGTGTCTACATATTTCAGGTCCTGTGGTCATCTGAATACAAAAGCCTCACTGCAAAGCCAAGGTAGTGTTTGGCAGGCAGTAATATTCCTATATACGCATTACCAAAGGCATCCTATTTTATTAGTCCCGCCGCTTGCCAAACCAGTGCCAAACGCTCTTTTGATAAGGTCCCGCAGGAAGCAGTCTTTCCTACCACGGCAAGACTCACACGATTTACTCATATTTTCCCTGAAGCACAGTGATGAAGCTCCAGATATTAGTGTTTTCTACGATGCCTTTGCTATTTCGACACTATACATACATAGAGAAAAAAATCAAACTGAGTGGTGGCTCCCGCGGCCCGCCAACCTACGCGGGTATTGTTTCCCTATGCGCTCATAGCAGAACAACCCAACAAGGCAAGTCTTACACCCGAAAGTCTCCCACCCATAAAGCTTCCCATCAGCCCCCCACTGCTCCTAAACCACGAGGTCCTTCTCATCTCACACCTGCCAGGGCAATGACAAGAAAACATGAGGCAGGCTGGAACAAAGAGGAGGATGCATTCAGCCCCGGTCTGCACGATACAACCCTGAGGAGAACGCTGGATGGCAGACACTATACAGCTTATAATCAAGCCCACGCCTACACCTCAGGAGTGGGCAGATGGAACACAAGCCACCTAGTGCAGAAACACCGGTGTTTGAAACGCAGGAAACGTACAGTGATAACTAGCATGGTTACAGAAGGGAAAGAAATAAATATGCTAGTGAGAGAGAGAAAAAAAAAAAAAAAAAAACAGGTTGTTACAATTGCGGCGAATTCAATCATGTTCAAAGAAATTGTAGATTTGACCACAAACTCTTATGTGGCAGCTGTCAACGTTTAGGTCATAAGAGCCGCTTACGTCAACATTACAGGGCATAGGATGATGGCGAGGAAGCATCTGCCGTTGTTGAAATAAAGGGGTTAAAAAAGGATTCGCTAACTGTCAAACACATTAATACACAATCACTGTTATCGAGTTTGGACGAGGTAAAGTTATTGATAATAGATAGAAATATCGATGTTTTATGTATGAGTGAAACATGACTTCAAGCAAACACCCCAGATGGTTACGTAGAAATTCCTAATTGTGATTGATTTTTAAATGTGACAATGGTCGAGGAGCCGGGGTATGCATGTATGTCCATAGTACCCTCAATCCCTCTGTCATTAACCTAGATGTGCCAAGACCGACAGGCGTGGAGGATGTATGGGTAAAGATACAGTGCAGGAAGTTGCCGGCCATCATCATTGGTTGTGTATATCGACACCCTAAGGCTTTAGCCACATCATTTGACTACATTCAAGATGTTTTTAGGATGGTAGGTCTGCGTGATAAAAGGATCTTTATCCTAGGTGATTCTAATGATGATATGATGACAACGGGTAATAAAATCAGTAAGATAATAAAAAACAAGTTGACACAAAACTGCCAAGAAAATTGCAAAAAAATAAACAAATAATAATAATAAAACTAGGGCGCATCATTATCACAACCGTCTCAAAGGCAGTAAAGGGAACACTTCGGGCACATGGAACGTCATTAATGAAATTATCCCTAGTCAGAAAAATAAACACACTATCTATATTTTTATAATCTAAGTGATAAAGCCGAAGAGTTCAATAATTTCTTTCCTAGTGTTGGAGAATTCACTTTTAAACGCTCACAGAAGGTAAATCTGTCGTCCATCTCCCTCAGTCTAATATTAATATTGTCTTTGCTTTTAGGCCTGAACCCGTAGATACTAACACCGTTATATTAACAGTTAAAGATCTTAATGCAACCAGCTCTGTCGGCTCTGATGGCATAGGGTTACGGTTTCTCCGGGAAGCGTGGTGGTAGTTAAGTGAGGCTGAAGAGGAGGAGCACAAGTCATGCTGCGATTGATGGATGATGGCAATCAAGGGTCGCAAGAGAGGAGGCGGGACGCAAGGCGCCTTCAGGCCAGTCACTGCTGGTGTCCCTCGCCTCCCCTTCCTGCCTCGCTGCGAGGTGAAGGGGCCACTACCACCGCTGCCTCAACACTTACACTACCTTTGCGTCTCAACGCTGAAATGATTGAATGAATGGGAATGAACGGGAAATTAATGGTCACTTAGAATTGCTTATAACAAGTACATGTTACTGTTTTAAATCAATCTGTCTGTCTGCGTCTGTCTGTTTATCTCTGCCTCACGTGTTCACTATAATGTTCTGTAAGAATGAGCATCCCAATCTCTGCTGCTTTGTTGCATTGCATCTATTTGTATTAATGGTGTGTGTGTGTGTGTGTGTGTGTGTGTGTGTGTGTGTGTGTGTGTGTGTGTGTGTGTGTGTGTGTGTGTGTGTGTGTGTGTGTGTGTGTGTGTGTGTGTGTCTGGTGTAACATTACGAGTGGAACAATATTTACGAGTATGGGTCAGTAGGTCTGTCTTCTGGTATATTTAGTAGTTTTAGGAAATCAATGACAACTACGTATTGTGCCTGAAAAATGGCATACCGTAAATACGAGGCAATGAGAGAAAAAATATAGTTAGGTCACTATGTATGCATTTTCTTCACTTACAGTAATTGTTATCACGAAAGAATATACGAGTAACGGAAGAGGCATACGTTTATATTATGCAAACATTATGCTGCATTAATATCCCACTGACTAATTCAGTTGGACTTTTTGTTAAGTACTCGCTGCAGGCCACGGTAAACTATTTATTAAAGTGCTTTACAAAAAAAAAAAAAATTTGTGCAAATATATTCTTTAGAATGAAATATACCAGTTTCTGCCGCTATTTAAAACTACTTTGTCCATGTCTGTGTCTGCCCGCACATCCATCTGTCCCTCTGTCTATTTGTCTGTTTCTCTGTCTGCTTGCTTGCCTTCTATTTTTGCCTGCCTGCCTGTCTGCCTGCTTCTTTGCCTGCCTATCCTCTTCAAGTTAGGCTGACTATTTCCCTGTCACCCTGTCTGTCTGCCTGCTTTCTTTCTTTCTTTTTTGTATGTCCATCCACCTCTTTCCCCGCCCGTTAGTCTTTCTGCCTCCTTGCTTGCTTGCTTGCTTGCTTGCTTGCCTCCCTGCCTGTTTGTTTGACCGTCTGTCTTCCTGCCTACCTGCGAATTACCAAGGTACTTGAAGGCTTGTCTGTAAGTGGTATCAGTGTGAACAGGTTACATCACGCTCCTATACAATCATGATTTACGCAGCACACCCTCCATAGTAGGTTGGCAGGCACTTCCCACACGTTAAGGAGTCCTTCTTCGTTTCACTCTTTAATTTAAACTTCTTTATGGATATGAAATGAAAGTTCGGGATTTAAATTATCACTTTCTTTTTTAGTGCATAAACAAAAATGTGCTGGACAAATACAACGAAAAAATCTAAATTAAAAAAAAAACACAATAATAATATTTCAACCAAACTCCACAGTAACAAAAGCTTTCATAAATATATGAAGATATTTCAAAGGTCGCACTGAAATATTATTTATCACCGTACAACTACAATACCTAATTCCCGGGAGCAGACTCATGCAGGATATAAAAAGATGAAAGACAAGATAGCACAGAAGTCTCCTCCCCATCCACGCTCCCATCGATCCTAGAGAAGCTGGCAGGAAAAGGGAAATAACATTTCCATAAAAAAAAAAAAAAAAAAACGTAATTTGAGAGGAAAGTAATTAAGAGATGATTTCTACTTCTATCACATCTAGTCTACATACGGTCCTATTTTTATTATTGATATCAGATAAGACGTTTCCTCTTCCTTAAATATGACTGAGTGGGATACATGTTTACTAGGTGACTATGGTGATGGGTTAGTTGCCCGGCAAGGACTCCATTCCTTATACCATTATTGTGACGGGGTCAGCAGCAAGTCGCCGAGGAACCTAGCCATCACCAAGGTCTCTTTAATGTGATTCATTTTCTCTGTTTTGAATTAGTTGTTTTTCTTCCTCAGTCACATATACCCTCATCAGATGACAGATGTAATCGCACCGAAAGACTAAATATCCGCGGTAAGATTTTTATAAGGAGGTGAACAGTGAGAACCGGGGATTTGATATTAGATATTTATCAAGGCGATTTTTAAATGTTTCTATTGTATTTGACCTGACTACGTTGGAGGGCAATTCTTTCCAAATATTCATCATAAATAAATCAATAAATCAATAAATATATAAATAAATAAATAAATAAATAAATAAATAAATATATATATATATATATATATATATATATATATATATATATATATATATATATATATATATATATATATATATTCGAATCATTAGCAACAATGGATATCTTGGTCTATAAAATTGGTATGTTCAACTTCAATAGCTACAGCAAAAGTAGTAGTACTAGTAGTAGTAGTAGTAGTAGTAGTAGTAGTAGTAGTAGTAGTAGTAGTAGTAGTAGTAGTAGTAGTAGTAGTAGTACTAAAAAGAACAAGAACAAGATGAACAAGAACAAATACTACTGATAGTTCACCTACTACTACTACTACTAGTACTACTACTACTACTAGTACTACAACTACAACTAGTACTACTACTACTACTACTGCTACTACTACTACTACTAATAATAATAATAATAATAATAATAATAATAATAATAATAATAATAACAATAATAATAATAATAATACCTATTTTTTTTGTGTGTGTGTGTAGCAAAATATAATAGTAATGAAAACAACAGCGTCACCAACAACCACAACGATAACAAAGGCATCAGCCGAGGGAATGAGCGGAACGATAAGACTTAAATCAAACTTAACAGTACAACCACCACCACCACCACCTTCATCACCGCTGCGTCAAAATCCACACCAGGCTCTAATTTCATGGTACTTGTATGTAGTGGAGTGTTTACATTAATTACTATCAAAAGTGCTGGTAACGAAACAGAAAATGTTGTCCTCTTTGGAAGAACACGTGGAGTCAGTGTAAAAAAAAAGTTGAAAAAAAAGGTGAATGGGAAGAATCGATTAAAAAAGATGAGTAATGAAAAGTAAATGATAAGGAAAAGGTAATTTCAATATGCAAGCCAACAGAAATACATAATAACATAGTGAATAGTGGAAACGGAAGAAGGGAAATTCATAAATGTGGAATATGATTAAGGAAAAACAATGAAAAGGGAAACGGGAAATTAAAGAGAAAATAAAAGATCAACAAGAGTAATGACAAATAATTAATATAAGTAAGGCAAGGAAAAGTGGTATGAAAAAATAAACAAACAGGAAGCTACACTACACGAGAATATAAAGACAACAAAACGGAAAGCAAAACAAAAAGCAATCGTAGAAAAAAAAAAAAAAAATCAAGGCGAATTTTAAACGTTTCTATTGTATTCGAGCTGACTACGGCCCAGGGCAATTCAATCCAAATATTTATTCACTATATATATATATATATATATATATATATATATATATATATATATATATATATATATATATATATATATATATATATATATATATATATATATATATGTATTCACACACACACACACATTATATATATATATATATATATATATATATATATATATATATATATATATATATATATATATATATATATATATATATATATATATATATATATATATATATATATATATATATATATATATATATATATATATATATATATATATATATATATGTTTTTTTCACATAAGAACATAACATAAGAAATAAGGGAAGCTGCAAGAAGCAACCAGGCTTACACGTGGCAGTCCCTGTATGAAATATACCTACCTATTTCCATCTATTATCGCCATCCATAAAACTGTCTAATCTTCTCTTGAGGCTCTCTAGTGTCCTAGCACTAACAACATGACTACTGAGTCCGTTCCTCTCATCTACCACTTTATTTGAGAACCAATTTTTTCTTATCTCCTTCCTAAACCTAAATTTTTCAAGCTTGAACCCGTTATTTCTTGTTCTACCCAGGTTGCTGATCCTAAGAACTTTGCCTACATCCCCTTGTTATAACCTTTATGCCACTTAAAGACTTCTATCAGGTCCCCTCTTAACCTATGTCTTTCTAAAGAATGTAAATTTAACAACTTCAATCTCGCCTCATAAGGAATACTCCTCATCCCATGTATCCTTTTAGTCGTTCTCCTCTGTACTGATTCTAATAGACA
>NC_087156.1:9515000-9520000 GCF_035594125.1 Scylla paramamosain
GTGTCACTCCAGCTGATAATCCTGCTCTTTACTAAAACAACAACAACTACTACTACTACTACTACTACTACTACTACTACTACTACTACTACTACTACTACTATTACTACTACTACTACGACTAATACTGTTATCAACATTAACACCTATTACAACTCAGGAAAGCTTTATTTTTCTTCAACCCTTTATGCTTCTTAAAAACATGGAACTGCATTTTGGAAATGAAAATTCAAGTAGCCGAACACAAAAATGAATTAGATGCAAAAGATATTGGACGGCTCAACTTGAAACACTGCAGTAAACAATGCAATACATCTTGAATTTAGAATCAGTATAAAATGGTATTCTAACATTTGCATATAGCCACTACTTATACTCACACTCTCATATCTTCTTGGCGAATGGCAAACAGAGGAACAAAAAAATATCTTTTCAGTTGTCGCTTCCATACACACAGACAAAAAAAGAGAAAAGATAAAAAGAAAGTCAATAATAAAAAATCTAAATATGTTTCAGGAAGTGCCTCAACACTCTTAAAACAACTAGTCACAGGAAGGAGAAAAACAGAAACAGACAGAGAATTCCAGAGTTTACCAATGAAGGGGATGAAAGAATGAAGATATTGCTTAACTCCTGGACTACTGAAAGGGAACGGAATAAAGGTGAAAGTCTTGTGCAGCGTCAGCGTGGGGAAGGAGAGACGCATGCTGATGGCAAATTCAGAAGAGCAGTAACCATAGAAATAACAACACAAGACAGACTTCCCCCATTTTTTTCCATCTTCATATACTTGTGTGCATTTTTTGTAGCATATCAGTGTATTTGCTATGGTAAGCTCAGTAGGTATGAAATGTTCTCTAGGGTATGCATTAATTCATCCATTTATTTATTTATTTATTTATTCACTTATTTATTATCTATTTATTTCATATTCTACTTTTTATTACCACATCGTATTGAGAGGCACTTTTGTGACTCACTGTTTCCTTTACATTGAGAAATTACTTGTTTATTACAGTACAGCATAAAGCAAGTGTCTGCAGTGAGTCAGACACTTTGTCAAGCAGCCTTACCTTACATGCACATGGAATAACATAGGCAAGCATGACAGCCTTCACCTAAATGTAAACCTAAAAATGGAAGGACGTACACTGCGCTACAAAAACAGCTCCGTCCCCGTCACTCACCGGTAAATTGTGAGTGTGTCAGGAGGAGCAGCAAAAGCCAGTCCTCGTCGTCTGGCCGCGAGGAAGGAAAAAGGTCCCGCCGCTGCTGCATCCCACAAAACAAACACAAAATCAGGGGACTATATTAAACCCTCAGGACAAAAAGAAAAAAAAAGTGTCTGAGACTGATGGTGTCAACCAAAACTGGCTATCTCATATATGAAGTGAGTTATGACAAATAATTCACGCATTTTGCGCCCTCCAGCTCGATCTGTAGTGATGAGGCGATAGTTGCAAGAGTTGCGAGGCAGAAACCTTCGCCCACATCCCTATAAATCAAAATATGCAAAATACAACAAAAAAGGTGAGTCTGACGAAGAAATTACATAAAATAAGAAAGATACGCCTTCAAAAGTTAACAACCAAGAAGTGTTTCCGAAACTGAAATCGAAACTTTTATATGCGATGGACACCAAAAGGTGCTCCTGGCCAAATCATCGTTGTACCCTCCAGGGCCAGGCGGGAGCGGTGGGGTGTACAAAAATAGTGTGCGGTGCGGTAACAAAAATAGAACCATCTCGCTCTGCTAGGGGAATAATCCCTCCAAAGATATTTAATACGTTACTAAATGATAAAGAAAATCATAAATTTTCTTTCATTCGATGACAAGGAAAATAAAAAAGTGATGAAACTAATATTTTCAGAAATCTACAACGACGAGCCTCTAAAAAAAGGGAGACAAATAGTGTGGGCCGGCTCTAGTCATCAAGGCCCACGTCACCTTGACTTTTCAACGTGACAATCAACACACACATAGACAAATAACAACACTTCACAGAACAATACAAGCTTTCCTCTCTTTAATTTTTACTTGAATAAAGCTGCAACAAAGGTTATGACGCTAAAAAGTTAACTTAGATTAGGTCACAAATATCAAGGTGGTAACGCTTCCCGGGAGTTTTCGGAACTAAATCACTAGATGTCGTTGCTGCTCATCTAACTGTAGGAAAGAGAGCTAAAATATTGCTGTAGTAAATCCCAGGTGCATAAAGATCCATAGAACACTGATCATCATGATACTATTGAAATGACGTATCGATTTTTCAATATCCGGTATAGATAATATTGAGAGAATGTGGTCAAATTTTTTTTTTTTTTTAAGTGTGATTATCGAGTAAACTGCTAACATTTTCTAAATAAATCATATTACAAGTATAAAAACTTAATTTGAACAATGGAAAAAATAAAAAATCGCACTGTACTATATAGTATGACACAACCTACTTTCTCGATTACTCGATAATCACAAACAAAAAAAAAAAAAATAATAATTTGACCACATTCTCTCAATATTATCTAGGATCGTGATGAAAAAAGTAAAAAAAATCACACTGTACTATATAGTATGACACAACCTACTCAGTAACATCGTGATATATGGCTCTAGTTTTTTTTTTCTGGGATTTTAGCATCCTTCTCACGAAGCGAGCGACAAGGCAAAGTAATCGAGAACCAAAACAAACATCTCTCAGGCGATCCTGCTGCTGCTGTAGTGTCCAGCTGCCGTAATCCATTGCTTAGGGCGTAGTGGAGATGGGCACCGCAGCAACATTCAACTTCATGTTCGACAACGTGTTTCTTAAGTTCAACCAGCGCGGCCGAGTCAGGTGTTTGTTTTGGTTAGAGATACAGCATTACTATCGCCAGGACACTCCAGTTGCCAATTTTTTTATTAAAATTGCCCTTTCCATAAACTAGGAAGGAGATCTATGTAATTTGGACTTTTGACTGTCACAGACATGTTGCCTTTATGTTTACTGTCGTCTAGATTAAGACGTTTCCAATCAAGAGTGTATTCATTTGGAAATCTTAAGATGACCAAATAAATCTAAATGCCGATTCACTAAAAAATCAATTTATGTACATTTGTTCATGAAAAGAGTTTCATTTTCCTTGTGTTACCACTTGGAAGGGATTACGTAGAAAAATATATTATATAAGCCCATTGCATCTTCATATGTTTGTTGCCCTTGGCCAGTGTCCTTCCTACAAAAAAAAAAAAAAAAAAAAAAAAATATATATATATATATATATATATATATATATATATATATATATATATATATATATATATATATATATATATATATATATATATATATATATATATATAATAACACTGTAGGTATATCTAATATTGCTTGTATGTGAGAGAAGAGTTTGTGTCTGTGCTGCCACCTGGTGACAACCACTAGTTCTGAAAACTCCCCATTGAACAAAGAAAATGTAAATATGTTTTCTCCATAGAAGGAAAGATTTTTATTTTATTCTATTTTTATTTTATTTATTTATTTATCCATTTTTTTTTTTTTTACGTGGAAATCAAATTCACACTAAATGAAATGTGTTACAGTAATAGTTTCCAAGGACACTTTATCATAACATGCAAAATATTACTAATCTACATAACAGTAAAACACAGTAAAGGATAAATAAACGGATAAATTAGAAGATCTGATATTTGTTACCTAAAAACTCCTCAAGTGTATATTCCTGTTATTGTGGAAATTTTTTTATAATTGCCTTTTTCCTTTCTTCACTCACATTTTCGTACATACAAAAGATGTATACGAAAAAAAAAATAAGAACGTAAAAATGATAGCTAATTGTTAGGTTTCAATTGAATCTCCAAGTAAATATTTATAACAAAAAGATGACACCATTAGAGAAAATATATGATTTCGTGTCCTTCTTTTCTCTATGCATACACTAAAATAAGCACACGAAGACTGAAATACAAAAATTATAGTTTTGAAAAAGATTCGGTTAATCCTCAAAGGACTTTTTACCTGTAAGATGTTGCAATGAACATTATAGACTAAATTTACATTCTTTCTTCTTTCATATATATACCCTGGGAAGGCACAAAAATGGGAGACAAAAACAACGCTTTGGAAAAAGGTTAAAACTAATCCTTCAATGGATAATACTACTGACACGATACCATGGAAGCACATCCTTTCTTTCCTTCATAGATTCGTGGGAAGCTGACAGGAGAAAGGCAGGCAACAGTGACAGGTTTCGGTTGACTTGGAAAAAAAAAGTTTAACAGCGAGTTCCAAAACAGAGTGCACATGATGTAATGAAGCAGGTACTCACTTTCCTCCTGCACGTGTTGGCAGTGTTCACCGCGGCACCACCTGCCATCCTTTCCTGAAAATATCAAAACATCCACATAAAAAAAGTGATGCAGCTTGACTATTCTAAAAAGAGCTAAAAATGAAGCATCATGAACAGAACCACCACAAATCCTTTACTGCATGAGTTACAACATACACATGAACAAAAAAGGAAAGAATAAATACTGAAGAAATGTCGTAAATAAAACGTGTCAAATTCCTGCAAGCAAAAACACATGGATACATGAAAAACAACACTGAAAACAGAACACACTTGAAACGCTAAGAATGTTAAATATGCACAACAGTTGCAACAAAATAAAACGAACAAGCACAATTACATTTATAACAAGATCAAATAAGAAAATAAAGAAGCAAAAATATTAAATGCAAAGCTTCCCAACATTCAGCGGTACAAACCTAAAAACAACAGCAAGGATATACTTAGAAAATAATAAGTACCACTTCAGTCTAGCCATAAAAAGTATTCACGGCACAAAACATGAAAGTCCCTTTTGAGTATCTCTACCAAGGTGGCCTGACTCATCTATTCATCTTTCTTTATTGTTATTCAGTAATACAACACATCCACCTTCCTCCGTTTGTGGTTCTGATAACAACAACAACAACAACAACAACAACAACAACAACAACA